>NC_056746.1:1380284511-1380549511 GCF_019279795.1 Protopterus annectens | reverse complement strand
ATATGTATATAGCTGTATACATACACTTGGCCACAGAGTAAATGGATTATATTTCTGTAAACTACTTCCAGTACTTTTTTTGCACAGTTGTGATGCAGTTTCTCTAGCACACGTGTTGGTTGTTTTCCCTCTAGGAAGGCCATAAGGTCCTTGAAACCTAATAGCACATTGAGATCACTAATGGAGACCTAGTCCATGATATGATGAAAGCAGTGTCTTATATACAGGAATAAGCAATCAAAACTTTATGAACTAGATAACCAATTCCTACATGCAAACTCTTCCATATTTGTGTGGTATTTGTTCCCTGTGTTACCAAATATGGATCCTCACAAAAAGAAACAGTGCTGTTTATGGATCTCATTCATGATAATATATCTCCCCAGACAGACTCCATCTTTCATCTCTTAAACAAGGTGGACCTGAGCCATTGTTATCCAGTTTAAAGTTGCCTGTGTGTCTTCTTGCTTGTTAAAAAGTGTGTTTATATATCCAGAGCAAAGTGTGAGAATAAAGCATCCCCTCATGCTGCACCATAGTTTCAATACTAGAAAAATTAATCTAATTGCCTGACATGGGAATTGAACACACAGCCTTCTAATCTTCCAGCAGCAAAGCTGAGCGCATTGACTGCTGAGTCACTTGCACTACTGTATACATAAATGTATAATTGTATTTTTTGTCTGGTAGCTGTTGTAGATGGCCTTAATGGAGGAATTAACATTCATAAACATTCACACATGCACAGAAACACACACACACACACACACACACACACACACACACACACACACACACTCACTCACTCACTCACTCACGCAACTAAATAAATAAAGATAAGTTCCTGGTCTATTTCTGTTACTAAAAAGTGGACCAGAGCTCTTGCAGTGAATTCTGTAACCTACTAAGTCCCGCATCTCAGTATGAAACATAACCGTTATGTTTTGAGATGGCAAGCTGTAAACTCCTTCTCAGTCTCACATGTACACCACTCAGTGACACTGATGCAACAGCTGAGGAAGGGCGGCAGCTGTTCCACAAAATTCCTGAAGTTGTTTTGGAAAAAACTGAGAGAAAAAGAATGACAGTGTGTTCGTTCCTTGTCATATTTAGTCTATCACATTATAATCTCACTTTCTTTTTTAAGAATCTACAGCATCAAGCATCATATCTAATCATAGCTCTATATTCACAGCCTTCAGAATGATATACAGTTTTAGACAGATTACTGCTACTGACCTTCTCTGAGATACACCCACTATCATTAGCAGTTTGCTTTTCCTGTTTCGTCCATATTTTTCAGTTCATTGTCTATTTCAGTTTTGCTTTTAATGTATGACTAACATGTATTGTCATACTGTCTTTTTATTTTTTTTTATTTTATATAATTTAATATCTTATCTTAAAGAAAAAGGGTAGGGAACACACATAAATCATATCTAAGTCCCAATATGTCATGACTGTTTTGCTCAGAAATATATTCATCAGTCAGGGTTTACATTTATTTATGACTAAAAAACAGTAAGGCTGTAAGCCCTGTTTACAGTATCACTTGGAGAGGGTGTTAAACATTTACATACAAATTAGTTGTGACTGTACTATGTTTACCTTTCTGTGGTAAAGCATTTTCTCTTGTTTTCAGGGTAATTCATGGAATAATTTATGTATCATTCAAAATGGATAGTAACTGTATAAGACCTTCATTTAAACTTTCATCGGAAGAACTGCACACACGCAGAATGGGAGCCATCCAGTGCTGTACTTAAATAACATTTTTTGTATTAACTTAGTCCTGATGCAGGACTGGAATGCTTAACCTTGCATCCTAGAAGTATTTGTGCTGTGAATCATGTAGCAGTAACCATAACACGTGCATGGGCTATGCAAGCTGCCCTCTGCATTATTCTGCCAGCAACAATTCAAGTTAAAATTTCACTCAAAACATCTCTTGTGCTATTTTGTGTTGATGCATCCTTTGTATTGTACAATTGTCAATATTAAGAAAGAAAGCAGTCAGGAAACCTGGAACTAAGTTTGTCATTTACTGTGGCAACATCCCTCTGTCACCATTTTCTGGGGCAGTGGGATATTCCCCACTGGCACTAGAAAACAGTGTGGTCACTTTGCAAGGCTTGCGTCCTTAAACATCTTTTATAAGCATGGCCTAGCCCAGAGTGACCACAGAATCAAGGGCTAATATAACACAACCTGTTGCTTTTATAAATCAATTAATTCTGCCTCTGTAGGATGTGCAAGTACTATAAGCTCTATTTGCATAACATTTACTGTGACTGATACTGAATGTCATATGGGGTATCTCAAGTCTGCACTTTAGGAGACAGACGGCCTGGTGATCTTTTATTTAGTATTTGTGGACCCAGAAAATAAGTGCTACCCACCCTTTGCCCGACAGATTCTAAGTCCTCATTCATTTGGATGACACGGCAGTGTTCTGGGAAGAAAGGACAGCTCTCCAATAGAGAAGCTGTGATCAGGATGACAGACAGAAAAGTGCATTAGCCAGTCTCTTCAGCAGACTTCTTCTTCCCTAGATCCAAACCAATCAGTGCCTTCTCAGCCCTTCATTTCTCCTACAACACCAGAAGTCACTGTTAGGGCTACCTGAATGATTGTGTTATTTTTCTTACATGTTATTTTGACTCTGTAACCCTGAAAATGGCATTGTGTAACTGTGGACTGCTGTGTCTCACGGGTCTATTCAAAAACTGAATGTTTTGCTTTCTGATGTGTGTTTGCCTTCACTTCACTTGGTTTTATGTTCACTGTTGAAATTGACTTACACATGTCTAGTAAGGTGTTTCCTCTATCATCACCTGTGTCACGTGTTTACTAGGCAGTGTTGATAACTGGATTCTGACTAGGACATGAATACTTTAATACTCACTCCCCACCTGATGTCAATTGCTTCCTGAATTTTAAGGAAAGCTGGGATGTGCTGAATGCCAACTGATGTTGATATTACTTTATTCTACAAAATGGCATCCTTACAGCTACATCTGCAGCTTGCAGCCAAGACACTGATCCTTTCTTTGTTAAAATTTCCTGTTCTTCTCAAAGGTACAAATTGTTTATTGCAGTAATACGCTTTCAGGTAGTGACTGCCAGTTCATTTTTAATATCACCAACCAAAGTTATTGTTAATCGAAGAGTATCTTGTTATGAGTAGATCTGGTTAGTGAACACAGTTATTCCATGCATTGTTTATGGTGTCTTCCTAAGAAAGCACATTTGTTTTTCTTCTTGGATCCATATTTCCCCCTTGCCTGTCGTGCAAAGCACTGTCAGTGATCCATGTAATATGATTTGTTTTGGCTGGCTTTTCTCATTTGGAGGATTACACAAGTGGTGTGCACCCTACAGTGTAGTACCATCATGTCTGTCACCAAACCATGCAGCACTGAAGGAGATCTTTGGGAGGAGGGATGGGTCCCCCCCTGAGTTCAATGTATGGGATCCTCTACTCATGTATCTTGTTTGGTTAAGGGGTAAGTCCTTACAGTCTTTACCGTAAAATTGTATTTTATGGGGGTTTTTTTATTCTTTACAGCATCACTGATAAGCTGCAATACTTTATTGTGCAGCTGTTTCTATCCCAGGAATGGATTCTGGCACATTGAAATAAATGTTTAATCTGGCAAGGATCTTATTTGAGTTTTTTTTAACATTGACACCATAAGGGATATTGCTCAGTGTATTTAGATATGCATTCTAAATCTTTTTTTATTTTTACTACAGAATGTCCATTTGTTTTCTTTCCAGGATACAAGATCATATAGCTACAGAAATATTGACTATTGATATTAATGTTATTAATTTCTCTATTAAGTGAACCAGGCTGTTGTTATGGCTGACTCACTTTTCTTACCTTCCTTAATGCTTTGTTTACTGGGTTAGTGGACTGAGCTAAGCACCTTTTGTAATCATGAAATAGGCCAAGTAGGCTGTTACAGAACATTAAGGTTACAGAAATGCATGACATATCAGTGCAAAATGCATTCACATTATGGTGCATTTTCCTACATTTGGGAGGTATTTAAGTGCATATAGTATTCCAAAACATCTTACTGCAAAGTTTGATAACAGGTTAAATATGTGACAGGAAGATAGTAACACATTTAAATTTCCATATGTAATTTCAATAGCTATGATCTTTAACAGACTCACTTTTCACAGAACATATGATACAATACATGCATCACAACATATATGTATGTACAATATTAACATGCCTAGAGTTAATAACATCCCATAGCTGGTTCATTGTAGTGATCTGTTTAGTATACAGGATGCACTGTGTAACTGATTACCTTGTTTCGAAGCAGGACCATTTGCATTACTTCCTTAGGTGTTGGAAAAGTTTCTTTTTAAATTATTTGAAGATTGTAATCTTCCTGATTTGTTGAGGAAGGCAGCCCCATGAGGCTTGTGCAGTGTTACAGAATACTATTTCCACTGTGTCTTTCATCAAAGAAGGCCTAAGAAGTGACATAATGTTATTTCTCCTGACATTGTGATCATGCTGGAGACACACCTTTCCTCTTCCAAGCACATGAACTTTTCAAGAATGAGGTATGCCTTTCTGACATCATCTGTTCATCTTTCTAAGAATATACACGCCATTGACTTCATGATGTGTCATGGCCTTCATACTCTAAAATATTAGAGACATTTATAATAAATGGTGTTCTCTTAGTTGGAATCGCCATCAAATTCTCCTAGCAAATTCCTTTTCTATCATTTTCACCATCTAGGAATAGGTACTAATCAGGCAATAATGCCCATCAGGGTGCATGCTATCAGGCAATAATGCCCATCAGGGTGCATGCTATCAGGCAATTCATGGACACTCAGGAGTGTTGTGACGGCTAACACCAACCCTGGAATTGCACTTAGAGAAGCTAATTGTTTCATTTTTTTGTTTGTTTTGTTGTTTTGTTTTGGGGGTTTTGTTGTTGTTTAATGTAATACAGGTCTTTTGCATAATGTTTCAAACTTTCTGTAACATATATTGCTGGAAGACATATTTTACATCCAAAAAATAGATTATTTAGGTATTTAATGTTTTAACACACACACACACACACACACACACACACACACACACACACACACACAAACATTTGTTCTTCAGACAGAATGATGATGTACAGGTCACCCATATTTTAAGAAGAATTCTGCCATCTCACAATATCTTTGTGACAGGATTAATGGTCACGTTAATTAAGTTAGGGACATAAATTGCTCTCCCTAACATTAGATTCCATTACAAAACCCTCAAGCCAGTCTGAAAATTGACAGATTACATGGTACTAGTAGGCCTCAGGGTTGTTGGATCACCTCTGTATGTCATGCAGGCTAGATAGGATTTTCATTGTGTTCTTGTTTACATGTCATTCCTTGCCTCTACTCCGACTCTTACTGTTGGTAGTTTCCCCAGTGTTACATGTGATGAGAAGACTTCAAAGGTATCCTCCACTCTTCAAATGAAAAAATTCTTCAGGCATGTACAACAGAAACATACCATACTAACCTCTTGTGGGATGCATTGAAATACCTCCTGCATGATAAGATAAGTAGTGCTCCTGCTCCTATGGTATCCACTCACAGCTGCAAGACAGAACTCATTCTCCATCAGCATGTAAAGGAAATATTCAGTCGATTACCTGCATCAGAAACTGAAATTCCTTTGGTTCATTTACGCATCCAGTGCTACCAATATCACCATATATTTATAGTTGTCTTGTATAAAATGCACAAATTACAGTCAAGAACATAGGTGTTTCCTCGTGAAATGATTATCTGTCAGGACAGTTAGTCACCTCGCTGACTCTAAGGTGACTGATGATACTGATGAAAGTAAGTGAGCCCAGCTGCCTGCTATACTTGATAACACTAAATAAGTGCTTTCTGCACACCAGTCATTATTTGTATGTAACTCCAAATAAAAGTTGCTCAAACCTCTTGGCATTAATTGCCCTCTGGTTGACATATATAAAAATATTCCATCCTCAAGCAGTTGGTTTAACAGGGTATTTATGTACTTGAACTTTACTGCAGGATGAATGTCTGTAAGTTCTCTCGTCTCACTGCTATTCTGAGACCAGGAAAGGATAGTCCCTTTCCTGATAGTTGTTTTCCCGTTACCCTTTTGAATAAAGAATGTGCTTTGAGTAGACACCTAAGGATATATTTTTCCACCATTACTTATTTATTTATTGGCATTTGTTTACCAGGAAAGTCCACTGTGCCAAACAGAACCCATTTTCAGTGGAGGCCCCAGGAGAAACTCTCCACATGAAACACAAAATACAATATATAGTACATCAAGGCTTATCCAGATAATGGAGGTGCAGTGCAAGGTCACCACGTATGAGGCTATGTCCTTCACACTGTATAATGGATGAAAGCATGTCACAGCTGTGTGAAGCCCTGAGCTGTTCCCTCTGCCTTTGCTGAAAAAAGCTTTTGACTGTTTTAAATGATCTTATCTATTTAGGGCCCATAATGGGTTTAACTGACCTGATTACCTGGTTCAGGTTTTGAAGTCTTCTTTACCTTCTCTCTCTCTCTCTCTCTCTCTCTCTCTCTCTCTGTCTCTCTCTCTCTCTGTCTCTCTCTCTCTGTATCTCTCTCTCTGTCTCTCTCTCTCTCTCTCTCTCTCTCTCTCTCTCTGTCTCTCTCTCTCTCTCCCCCGCTGTCTCTCTCGCTCGCTCTCTTAACACTATAGTGAACATTGTCTCTTTTATCTTGGTTCCTGTCAGGGTATAATGGGGAGTTAGTACGTCCCCTGCTTGCTCTACATTTATTTATCCTAGTCATTAAGCCCTTCAATGTTTCTCTTTCAGACTGGTCCAACATTTGAACCAGGAGAGGGATGCTCATTGGAAAAGCTTGTCTTCTTTGTAAATCACCTGTTTTTTTCCTGCATTGAAAGACATTTTTTCTATCCCATTGGTTTGACCTATACAGCAGTAGTGGCAAGAGCTATTTGGTTATATAGTTAACCCCAGTGAAATAGTCATGCTCACCATCTGATTCAATCATCAGCTCTATTTTGGAAGCATTGTAACTTCACCAGGAATCCTCCTAATTTTGGATATCTAGTTATTCACCTTGGTCATAATGCAGCTACCACTAAGTATCTCAAAAAATGCATCCTCCAAGACAGAGTTTGTACAGTCCTGACCACGTGGCAATACTGGAAGTTGTCCCCTAGAGATTTCCACTGTGCCTGTTAAGATGATTTTATATTCAAAACCTTTGTTTTATCTTTCAAGGTCTTCATTTTAATCTCCATCTCAAACTGCTTTGAAGAAGAGATACAGCTTGAGCCACAAGCTATCCTGGGAACTCACCACCCTTCCAAAGAGAAATGGTGTCTCCACATCCCCTACTTTGGTCAGTTGCTTCTATTAATTATAATACTCTTCAGTGATTGCAAGTTTCTGCATAACTTGTCTGGTTACCTGCTCAGGTTCGGTCACTTATTCTAGATTTGTCTGTCCTACCCACTGAGGATCATTCTTCACCCACTGAGAGAACTACTACCCAGGGAAAACCACCCTTCATCCACTGACAGAACTCTCAACCCAGTGAGAACCATCCTTCACCCACTGACAGAGCTCCTACCCAGTGAGGACCATCCTTAATCCACTGGCAGAACTCCTACCCAGTGAGGACCATCCTTCACCCACTGACAGAGCTTCTACCCAGTGAGGACCATCCTTCACACATTCACAGAACTCCTACCTAGTGAGGACCATCCCTCACTCACTGACAGAGCTCCTACGCAGTGAGGACCATCCTTCACCCATTTATCAAACTCCTACCCAATGAGGACCATCCTCACCCACTGATAGAGCTCCTACCCATTGAGGAACATCCTTCACACATTCACAGAACTCCTACCAGCGAGGACCATACTTTACCCATTCACATAACTTCTACACAGTGAGGACCATCCTTCACCCACTGACAGAGCTCCTACCCAGTGAGGACCATCCTTCACCCATTCACAGAGCTCCTACCCAGTGAGGACCATCCTTCACCCACTGACAGAGCTCCTACCCAGTAAATACCATCCTTCACACATTCACAGAACTCCTACCCACTGAGGACTATCCTTCACCCACTGACAGAGCTCCTACCGAGTGAGGACCATCCCTCCCCCATTCATATAACTCCTACCCAGTGAGGACCATCCTTCACCCACTGATAGAGCTCCTACCCAGTGAGGAACATCCTTCACACATTCACAGAACTCCTACCAGTGAGGACCATACTTCACCCATTCACAGAACTCCTACCCAGTGAGGACCATCCTTCACCCATTCAAAGAACTCCTACCCAGTGAGGACCATCCTTCACCCACTGACAGAGCTCCTACCCAGTAAGGACCATCCTTCACCCATTCATAGAACTCTCTTAAGGACCCTTTGCCATGTTTGCTTAATGAAGTTAAAATCCCTTAGTTATTCACAGTATATAAATACATTTTCTTAACCATTAGAAGCCTCTTGCAATCCCATGATGAAACAGGACCAGAACTCTTTGTATGTTTTCATTTAGAATGAGTAATGTTAAACTCCACAGTCAGGCAGAACTCTTTTCTTCCTAATGCCTATCAGTACAAAGAGGGAGGGGTCAAGCTGCATGGCCACCTGATGATCAGTACAAAGAGGGAGGGGTCAAGCTGCATGGCCACCTGATGATGACGAGATTTTGTTTTCCCTTGATTACAACATTCTTCTTTAAGTACTGACAGTGTCATTTCTCTTTCATTCTCAGCAGCTTCAGCCTATTTAGACATCTTTTTGCTGCAGAAAAGTTCTTCTTCTAGTAATGGGTGAATATGGCTGCCCCATCTCCTTAGTAACTCATTCTGAAGTAGCACAAGTTTGGAGTAAAAGAAAATACACATACACTGGTATCCATGGAAAAACAACTATTTCTGTTTTCTACCACAGGCTGAGTGACTTGCAATGGATTTGTATCCGATCCAGTAATGGCTCTTTGTGTTGCACACACTGATTGCACCCAACCAAATGAATAAATTAAAATAGAACATATAAAACGGTGTGTGTACACATTGCTGGTACCGAAGACTGAAATAATGAAGCAGTGAAAAGATTGTGGCGTTATGGATCCACCTCTGTACAGCTTGATCAGTTGACAGAGAAGAGAAGAGAAGAGAAGAGGAGAGAAGAGGAGAGGAGAGGAGAGGAGAGAGGAGAAGACAGGAGAGGAGAGGAGAAGACAGGAGAGGAGAAGAGAAGACAGGAGAGGAGAAGAGAGGAGAAGACAGGAGAGGAGAGGAGAGAAAAAGAGAGGAGAAGAGAAGTATGGAGTATGAGTGATTATCAGTATAATGTAGGGCATCAGATGTCTGATCAGAGCAGAGGAAGAACACCACCTCATGAAGGGGTCAAGAGACAGTCAGGGTTATAACTTAAAAAAGTGCCTTGGTGGGTAAGATAAAACGGGGGATGCATCTGAATCAATATTGTGCATTTGTCCCCAGACACATCAAAGTAAGAGGATGAGAAACTGCAAGAGTAGGACAATGAAAGAGGATTATAGTCATAGATAACCAGAAGCCACAAGTATCATAATGAAAAATACCAAGATCCATGGTAGAGATGGAGCAGGAACTGAGCAGTTTTGGACTGTGAGTGATTAAACCAACTATGAAACGGAATTCTGGATATTTTCCTAACTAAGATGAACGCAAGTTAGCAATTTTCAGATAAAATGACCATCAGCTAATCATGGGCATGCCATTGTGTGTGGTTCAAAGTGAAGTTAAGTGAAGGGCAAAAACACAAGGACAAAGATGATGTGTGGGATTTTAGGGTAAAAAATTTTAATGAACTGGGGAGAAAAATTAAAAGCAATTAACTAAATAAATAAATAAATAAAGTTGAGTTAGGGTATTGGAGAAAAAAATACAAAGGAATAAGCAAGCTATAATAAATGTATAGTAATGTGTAAGTGTGGGTGGTGTGGGTGTAAATGTGAGGTATTAGAGAAAATAGGGCACTGCATGAGTAACATATACCAGCATAGTTAGCTGGAGTTTTGTAAATAATTTTGTGTCATTTGACTATCACGCTGACTTATGCATATGCTTGTGCTAAAATGTATCAACAGTGGTATTATAACTGATTGTTATGTTTAAACAATGAATTCTGGAAGGAAATAGAAGTTTTTGAAAATTGTTCTATACCTTTTAAAGATTGCAACAGATCTTAGCAAAGCTCTGAGTGTGTATTATACCAGAGTGAGGTGTAAAAAACGTGATGTCATTCCATAACCAGCACTGAGAGGATAGAACTATCACAGCAGTTTGTTTGGTTTTGTTTCCTTTGGAACCTGATATAAAGATCTATGACAGTTATCACAGTTCAGTTGTTCAGTTAGTTCAGTTCAGTCAGTTGGAAGCTCATCACCTTGCCTTGTGGAAGTAAGCGTCTCAGCATCTAATCTTGCCTTGATGTATTAATTAAGTTAGCTAGGGAACAGTTATACTTTAGACAGGAAATACAGTGAGATTAGTTAAGTATTGTTTTTTTGCATCTGTTTGAATCTGTCCAAATGTGTTATTTTTATTTCTCCTGTGATTTAAACTCTGGTGTTTATTGTACTTTGATATTTAGTATTCTCTGGTTTTCTATTTTATTATTCATTATTAAATATTTTTATACCTTTTATTGTGGCTGGTCTTTTAGAGAATGCTTTTAATATTGTGAGAGTACTTGTGCTCATTTTAGTGATGTCATGGCCACTCTGAAAAGCCTTGCTGCCTTGGTTACACTCTACCATTTATATTATTATTGATTTTGCTCAGTATAATTGGATACCCTTGTAAGAGCCTGAGAGTAGTTGACTGGTGACAGTGTAGTTACCTTATAGTCTGGGCAGAAGGGGTACAGCTAATAACCAGTAACAGGGGAAGCCACTACTTGAGGTACATGGCCAGGATCAGGGGTTAGATGTTTTAAATGTAACTAGAGGGGCCATGTAGCATACAAATGTCCACTGAAGCAAGGTTAGGAACAAAAGGTAAGGCAGCCAGCAAGTGGGAATAACAGCATACTAGTAGTAAGTTTTCTGGAGACACCAGGGATACCAAACTATCACCAGAGTTTGTATTCTATCCTAGTGGATGGAAGGCAGGCCACTGCTAAGAGAAACACAGCCTCTGACATAACCATTGTGAACCATGAAGTAGTTAAAAAGGAGCAGTACTTGCTTGGGCAGTCCAATTCAATCAGAGCTTTAGAAGGGATCCCATTCCAAATACGTTTGGCTAGGGTTCACCTTGACTGGGAGGGTGGAAAAGTAAGCAAGCAGATAGCTGTGTTTGAGGATATGCACTCTAAAATTTATATTAGCATTGATTTTACTCAGTATAATTGGATACCCTTGTAAGAGACAGAGTAGTTGACTTGTGGCAGTGTAGTTACCTTATAGTCTGGTCGGAAGGGATACAGATAATAAATCTGTACCAGCCTTGCCCAAGAGTGTGTGTGTGTGTGTGTGTGTGTGTGTGTGTGTGTGTGTGTGTGTGTGTGTGTGTGTGCGCGTGCGTGTGTGTGTGTGTCTGTGTGAAAATCAAATACCCAGGTGTGGGTGTGTCAGCTACTTGGAACTGGGACACAGTGCTCCAAAATGAGTCTTGTTTAAGATCTGGAGAGACAGACAGTCCAGTCCCAGGTCTGGACCATATTCCCTATGTGCTCTTGTCAGAAACTGTGCTTGAATCAGAGAGCTGCATTTGAAAATACTGTGTAAATTCATTCCTGTTGTTAGTGACCGTCTCTCACCGGTGTCAGTGGTGAGGATTAAGGCCCAGGGTAGAGAGGGCGTCACACAAGGATTTCAGGAAGATGATAAAAAGCAAAAGGAAAAGGCCATGCAGCTTTCCTGGGACAAGCTAACTGCTGGGATAAAACACTGGGAATAGAATGGAAAGGAAGGTTAGAAAATGTACATTCTGTATGTGAGTTACAGAAAGAATCAAGACGGGAAACAAAGTTTCCTTTAGGTATAAAGCAGAAAGAAGAAAGGAAAGGAAGGAGACAGGAAAATCACAGTGCACTGCAAAAACTTTACCGAAATAATATTTTGCTTCAGTCTTTTTAAGGACAGCAAACTTCACTGATGACTGTAAACTACTGGTATTTGAATACCCAGTCATGTGACTGTATACCATGATGGCCCTGGCTGTGCAAACAAATGATACAAGAACAGTGACCCCAAAGTAAATGCTAAAGAATGTAGTAGAGATACTTTGGTAAAAGAAATAATTTCTGAACATAATACATAGATGACAAGCTCCTTTTAGAAGGACACTGTCATTGCACACCTAAGCATGCTAATAGACGACTTCCTGTCCTTCGAGTGTCGCATATTCACTGTAGTTAGAAAATCCTTCTAAACGTCCCAACCAATAAGAACCTTACACTGCACTCTTCTCTTATCCACCCCATTATTGAATAGATTTTCTCCTATGGTTTGGATGTATTTTAAAATATCCCTCAGCTGGAAAAACCTTAGAGGATTCTGACCAAAATGAAAAAAAATCACAAGCCTTTAACGACCTTAGTTATCCAAGTCAATCATCCGCCATCTGTTTGAATGTTGTTTCCTACAGACCTCTCCTCAGTGATCTGTGTTTTCAGGTCATGAAAGTCACCATCCTCTACTGCACAACAAGTTCTTATTCCAGCATATTCCTTACCTATGGAATAAACAACCCCTGAATATTAACCAAATAAGGACCTTAGCTACATTCAGTACCAAAATAAGCAATTAAATGGGCACTCACAAATGATCTCCTGACCTGTCCTGTATGACTTTACTTGAAGCAGGAGGTAACTCTAGATGTTGGGTGCTCTGGATTAAGCTGTTAATGCTCTGACAATTTGATTGCCTGGTATCTACCAATGAATCTACTGAGTTATGAATGGAGTGTATAATGCTAGAATGGTGGTAGTGCAGAGAGAGGAGAAGAGTGGACTGATGCTAAGACAGTGAAAGTGAAAGTTGAGAGTGAGATGGCTTTCCTGTAGGCTGAGAAAACATGGGGACTGCATGGGCTACCTACCAAGGCCCTCAGAGTATTTTCATATTCCTTGACAAAGGTTTTCAATAGGTCACTGACCACTTGTAAAAGTACTTGACGATGGAAGACAACAACTGTGGTACATTGTACATGGGATGGGAGAGTAAGAAAAATCTTGGGAACTACAGGCTTGTTAACATAATAGCAGTGATGAGGAAAACCATGTAAAGCCTACGGGGAAAATGGATGGCTGTTTTCTTAGAGGACAACAGCAACATGGACTCATGTCCAGAAGAAGCCATCAGCTTATCATGTTCAATTTTTATTACTGGGGTACAAGAGAATTTGACAAGAGAGCATGACTAGCATGGTGTGCCAGGCCGTCACTAAGGACACTGACCCATTCCTCACAAGCAGCTGCTAAAAAAATTGAAATGTCGAGTGACATGATTCCTCGGCGAGTGAATGATAAGGCACAAGCAGTAGTAGTGAAAACGATAATATCACAGATAAGGAAAGTCACAAGTGGTGTGCTACAGGGGTCTGTCCTCTCTTCAGGGAGCTTGTTTAAGACATATCTAAGGGAGGATAAGGCAGCATCAATCCCCTGTATGCAGCAATGCAAGGTGGAGGGAAGCTTCTAAACAAGGATTTGGAAAGGCTGACTTCATGATCTGGAAGGTGGCTGCTGAGATTCGGTGTAGACAAATGCAGAGTCCTACACTTAGGCTACAACAACCCTTATATGAATCATCTGGAGGAGTACTACTCATAGTAACAGAGCAGAAAAATGGTCAGTAGGTGTTAATAACACCTGAACTAGACCACCAGTAACAAAATGAAGTGGAAGCGATAACAGCTAACAGAATGTTGTGATGTATCCTTGGGGATAGACTCCAGAACCAGAGAGAGAAGATGCCACTATTGTATCAGGCAGTAGTCAGGCCATACCTTGACTGCTTCATGCAATTCAGGGGGTGTCAGTTTGCTGAAAGGAGTCCAAAAGAAGGCCACTAGAAAGGTGTGGTATGGAGGTTAAAGAAAAGATGTGCTATGAACAGGAAGGACAGAGGGTAAGGAAGGTGCACAGGGAATGGAATGGAGTGTAGAAGCCAATTTTTTCCTAGATATGCAAAAGTATTTCTTCACAGAGAGGGTTGTGGGCCCATACAATTACTGAAATGGGCGATGGATAGAGAATCCATGCAGTATTTATATGAGCATGGGACAGAAAAAGGAATGAAGGGAAAGACAGGACAGAAAAAAGTGAAGAAGAATGTCCAATGCACTAAATGGCAGACTAGATAAGCTTATCATCTCATGAAGGTGAACAAATGTAAATTACAAAGCTAGTAAAGCAGGTTTGATAAGAAGAGGAGGGAAACATCCATGGACCCTAATGCATGAAGTGAAAGAGAGACAGGTATAAGACATAACATAACTAAGAGTAGTTTTTGACATACTTTCCTCAGATAACATTCAAAAAAAGAGTTGAGGATGACTGGGAGAGAAAAATAGAAAGATGGAATGCATTACAGCTGAAGAACAATCTAGAATAAGTTAAGAAAGTTAGGTCCAGAAGAAAGGAAAGGATTGCATCAAAAATACATCATCTACAAGTAAAGACAATAAAATAAAATAAAATCACAGAGGGAAGTTTCCCTGAAATGCACACACTGAGTGCAGGATGAGCTATGGCTCTCCTGAGACAATGAACTGGGTTTAAATGAGTACTCAAAGAATGAATGCAAATCTTCCAACTGTTGTAGGCCATTGCAGTTCTAATAATAATAGGTATTGTTTAATAATTTTTAGGCAAGCAAACATTAAGCAAAACTTTTTTTTGTACATCTGCAATCAGAATAAGCAAAATTACTAAATTAGTAGCATACACTTGCAGAAGAGACCTCCAAATGAAATAAGGCTAATTCACAGTAAGAATATGTACTTAATAAAAGTCAGTCATTTCTGTTCAGTTGTTACTAATATTCCATTGTATTAACTTTTTGGGGAGATCTACCCCCACTCTGACTATCTGGTTTTCTCAGAACACCCTGTTATTCCATTTCATCCCCCAGTGGCAAGAACCCCACAGCACATCTGTTCCCCTTGGGCTGAGACTCTAGAGCCGTGAGTAGTGCCACCGCCTGTGGTTCGCTTGGAATTTTTTTAAACTTATACCCTGTCATGTCAGTGATTTCTGCATCACGCCTACATTTGTGTGTATATGCATGTTTCCAGACATACTGTCTCTGCTGTGAAGTTCAATGTGCCTCTAGGGGGCGCTCAGATGTCATGCTTCATCCTCAGATGAAACTGTTGTAGTCATCTTGTGAGACAAGGTGGTGTTATTTTCTGCTGCAGGTATTTACTCATTGTTGGATTTGCTGCACGCTGCTCTGTCATTGCCTTTTTATGTTTTGGTTCCTTTGCATTGCACTCCCATGTACTGGGTACAGTATACTCTATAAACATAAGTCACTGGAACTAAACTGTGACAATAATCATAGTGTTCCTACTTTTTTCCCACTCACAAGTATCCATAATACTGACTTGATGCTGCATGGTCACCCAGCCAATGCCTCAGCACTACAGAGTGCTACACCTGGCCGCAGCCTTTTCTGCCTACTATGCTGCCACACCCTTTGCACTCAATAACTTGAGTTATTACTGATTAATGCTCACTGACAACCAGTGACTTCTACATTCCCTATAGTCCACATGTGAGTGGTGCAGATACCTACTTATCTTGGAGGATAGCCTCTCATCTAAACATACAGGGAGTACCTAGGGGGGTTGTCAGTGACCACACCTGTCACAGACCTACATGCCAGTCACATAAAAGCAAGCCTTGTTATGGCAGAGGTGCTTAAGACGTCTCTTCCCAAGCCTCAAAGGCAAGCCTGACTCTCAAACTCCTCAAAAGTATAATGTAACCTCACGTACTATACTTGTATTACTGCTTCTTACAAGTCCTATTCAGAGGATATATCATAGCAGCCATTTAAATCCTTAAAGTATCTTGGGCTTGCCAAAACACAAGGAAATGTCCTAGTCATAGGTGATTCCATAGTGAGAAACACAGATCATCTACTCTGGAGCATTTCTCCCTGGGCCTCTGCTGAAAATTGGCTTCATTCCAAGTCGGACTTTCCCGGTTAATAAATGTTAAATAAATAAATAAAATAAATACTCACCGTGCTTGGCAAAGATGGGGTGATGGTGAACTGCCTCTCAGGAGCCATTTATCAAAGGTATCTAGGAGCCTCAAGTCCCTTCACCCCAGATACACCTGAGATAACCTATCTCAAAATGTTAACAAACCCTACCACCTTCAGAGAATTCTCTATGGCAAATGTGTTTTAAGTATATGATGACCTGAGGAGCTTCAAGCGTTCCTTTCACCTTGAAGACCCTATAGCAAACACTGCAGCATTTGTGCAGGAATTCTTTTCTCATCTCAATACCTGCATCAAAATATCAGTCCTAATCACTGACAAATACAGTGGCAAGTTTAGACATAACCCCTTTTGGTGAAACCCTTGCATAAGCTAGCCCAGTAAGAAGAGAAAAAACGCTTCTCCCTAAGAAACAAACTGAACACCTCACACCTCAAAATTAAACTCAAAATGAAATAAAGAGGTTAAAAACAAAATCATATTTTCCAAAGCCAAGTCAGAATTCCCTCCTCAGTCTAAAACAATCACAAGTCCTTCTCCAGGTATTTCAGAAATTTTAGAAACAGCACCCAGCACTGTTCTGTCTTGATACATAATGGTTCTACATACTCTGTCCCTGAAGACATAGGTTCACAGGTAAGTACTAGGCTAGCTGCCCTTGTGGGTCATTTTAAGCCTAGCCAGTTTCCCTTTTTGTACTTGAAATAACCTATCCCATGTAGTTATAGAGTCGCCTTACCAATCCAGACGTTCATAATTATATATTACCCTTAATGAGAATAACTGGGGTTATACCTATATAATCTGAGGGGACCACCAACAGCACCAAGCACGCCCATACTAAATCCCTTAACCTTCACCATAACATAAACAGAACCTGCTGGCATAATACATACCTCACTCAACGAATTCCTCCTAAAGTAAAAATGCCCCTTCACATTAAAGAAAGTAATACCCACACCCTCTCCAAATGCATGTCGGATATAACCTCGGTCTCACCCAACACTCCTTCATGGAAAAGGGTAGCAAATAGTGGGAAGTAGGAAATGCAGTGAATAGGTTCTAAATGATCTTTTCAATCATTTGTCTAGTAATATGTAAACCTGTGAATTGTGGTCCCTTCCCATGTAAACCTGTGAATTGTGGTCCCTTCCCATGTGAACCTGTGAATTGTGGTCCCTTCCCATGTAAACCTGTGAATTGTGGTCCCTTCCCATGTAAACCTGTGAATTGTGGTCCCTTCCCATGTAAACCTGTGAATTGTGGTCCCTTCCCTCTGGGGTGGGTAAGATGCTTTTGGCTCCTGTCTCAAGCAGCTCCTCCATATACATTGCCATATTTGTACTGAAAATGTTATGGTGAACAAATTACAGATATCATCAATTCCACAGATTTAATGTTAAGTAGTACTGACCTCCGAAACCTAACTGAGTAAATAACAGGAGACTATAGATATTTAGAAGAGTACTTTTAATATAGTCTGTTACATAATTCTAAGGTATTCCTAAAAATCCAGATCATTTGGCAGAAAACAAAAAGTGTTGCCATTTCCTGACAAATGCACATCCAGAAGAATGACTTCATTTTTCATTTGTAATTATCTTCCATTATCTCACTGCAAAATATGTGCCGACTATCTAATTGTAAGGTTAGATTCCCTCAGCGGTAAATATGATCTGGATTTCCTACACCACATGGTGCATATCGTACAAAACATTGCAGTGTTATGAAGGAATTATAAGAGATGCTAATGAGCTACAACACATTAATTAAGGGGACTGCTAAATACACAGGTGAGCGTGTTCTCAGTATGGCAGGCCATCACATGGTACATTATAGCAGGCCATCACATGTTACATTATGGCAAACCATCACATGGTACATTATGGCAGGCCATCACATGGTATATTATGGTACGCCATCACAAGGTACATTATGGCAGACCATCACATGGTACATTATGGCAGACCATCACATGGTACATTATGGCAGGCCATCACATGGTACATTATGGCACACCATCACAAGGTACATTATGGCAGACCATCACAAGGTACGTTATGGCAGGCCATCCGGCAAGCCATCACAAAGTACATTATGGCATGCCATCACAAAGTACATTATGGCAGTCCATCACATGGTACATTATAGCAGGCCATCACATGGTAAGGGGTATGTACTAACAGTAGTACTTCTGCAAAGCTCTAATTAACATGAGCCACTGTTTCTTTATACCCTGCTTCATGGAATGAGGCTAAAGGGAGTAATTATGCATCTTTGGTGTATATTTTCACTTAAGTGCAAAATGACATAGTGCAAAATGACATAATTTAGATCCATTTCTTGCCACATTCTGTGTAATGATGTAAAATGAAAGAAACTACAACTTTGTCTAAATATCCTTAAATGACACAATTTCCTGGTTCAGAGTCACAGACTATTGGAAATGCCTAATGAAAGGACATAATGAGTGGACCTGTAAAAAGAAAGTGGTAAAAAGAGGATAAGTGATAAAAATAAAATGCAGAAAAGTAAATGGAAGGCATTTAATGTGCGTAAAGCAGACAGTGCAGTCAGTAAAACTGATTCAAAAGAAACAGAAACTCATGAAAACTCTGAAGAGGCAGTACTGTGTTTCAAATTGTGCAATTTGATGGAAAATTACTACAAGATCACATGGATTATTTCTAAGGTGTTGGGGTGAAACTGAATATAGAACTGATTATAGGAGCAACACTTTGTATTACTTTTGTCAGTCACTATATAAACAAGTTTTCTTTAGATATAACCCTGAAAAAGCCAAAATCGCTGTTAAAACGCATAATGGTGAGAAAGTGACCCTGAAAAGTAAGGTCACACTATCAATGAAATATGATTTAACTTCCTTTTGTATAAATGAAGTTTTATCAGAAATAGCACTCTCTTAAGAATCAACTATACTACCAAAAATATGGTCAATAAAGCACAGAGGCAAAATGAGTTTTTGTCAGGAGAAAAAGTACAATAAAAGACATAAAGGCCAGACTCTACATAAAAACGTGTTAAAGTCCAAAGGTGCACAAATCAAATCCAGAACTATATGCAGCTCTATAGTGGACCCAGAGCTATAGAAGCTGAAAGAATGTCAAAGATGGAATAAAGTGAATGGATCTTGCTCGGAGTTCATGTGCTAAAGAAAGACAAATGAGGACCTGTCCTACTGACTTCTAAGTGGTGACCTGAATCTGCCATACAATACATCCTCCAACCCATTACTGATGGATTTAATGCATGTCACTAAGTCAAATCACATCAGAAATACACAGTCTAGGGATCTAAACCTCTTCTGCAACATGAACAGAACAGTTTGGAGGGACAGGTATATTTTTTAGAGGATGTTGCTGCTGTGTAACAGACTCCCCAGCCACATAAAACAAAGTTTATCCCTGTCTATTTTCAAGTGCAGCTTAGATCTATTGATGTGAAACAGAAATTTTACCCCAGTACTGCCTCCTGTAATACTAATGGATAGATGTAGCTCTTAAATGTATTATCCCATGCATGACTCCTGTCAAATTATTGTTTCTGTGTGTTCCTGGCCCAGCGTCCTGGCTAATTTCTCCAAACTGAGTACACTGCTCTAGGACACAAAAACTAACAACCTGAAGAACAAGGATCCAAACTCCCTTCAGTCTCCACAGTTGAGCAACCTATCCCTGTACTTTCTCAGTAAAGGGAGCATGAAAGTATGTGTCTAAACTATCACGGCCAGTATAGTCTATAACTTATTAGTAGATCTAGGTGGCTACAAAGTGCTAGCCAGGAAAACCAGCAGCTTTACTCCCTCCCCACTCTGTAACCAGTCTAATCTACTTTTTCCACCATTAAAAGACACTCGGATCCACTACTCCTTTTCTTGCATTAGGAACCTAAACTCCCTCCTTTTTTACCCTGCTGACAATAAATTAATTTGGGCCACCAGGTGGCAGACTTGTCCCTTCCAGGCCTTGAAGCCTTCTCCTGACCTGTTCTACACCTTTGCTATATATTGTTTATCCACAGACTTGCTATTGAACTGTAGGCCATAACATCTATTTATTTTTATGGTTAGCTCTCACACATCCTCCAGATAGCTCTATTATCTAATCTTTTAACTTCATTCCAGTATTTAGGGTTACCTACCTACTGTAATCCCTGCTTCAACTGATTGTTCTTTTCAGCACCTTACCTCTCTTGTCTCTACCCGCTTCGTTTGCCCTTACGGGTTCACTCCGCTCCCCTACCTTACCCCCAATTCCCACCCACCCTTACTGCTCCTAAGCTTATACATCCTCACCACACCCTCTTCCTCTCCAATCCAATCACAATAGTCATCTTGTTAACATTCTACATACACCTCTCTCTAACCACCCCTAGTATAACTCTTCCTCTTTAAAGAACACCAGTAAGCTTATTAGTCACTATGCAAACACGACCTTTCCAAATCCAACTAAAGCTCTTAATCATTGTCTTTCTCCTACTTTCTCTAACAGCAGCCTACCTGCTAATCCATTATGAACAGTCAAAATATTTACAGCTGAACTTCCCTAATGCACAATAAAGTACTATACCTCTAATTAACTCCCCAGAACACATAAATATAACATCTTTACCTAGCTATTTACCTGCTAAATATCACAGACTGACCCATATCAAATACAACTATCTAAAACCTAAAAAACCTCTTCACCATTACTTTAACCTCCACAATCCCTTAAACAAACTATTACACCACTCCTTACTAGAGGGGGGCATTCATCCTAACCCAGGACCAGGGCATAAAACAAGCATAGAACCACAAATGCATGTTCCCTCTACCCCATATATCCCATCTAAATCTCTCAACTCACTCTATATACCTCACCTCAATATTCGCAGCATAAATAATAAAATTGCTCTCCTGGATGATCATTCCTTTGATATACTTTGTTTAACAGAAACATGGCTAAAACCTACTACACAGGATGTTGAAATTATTCCATCTGGGTACAACATCTTGAGACAAGACCGCAAAGTAAAAAAAGGAGGTGGTGTTGCTATCCTTTATAAAGAAGGGCTACAAATATCTGTACTAGATCTTGGTTTCTCTTCTGAAAACAATGCAGAAATCATTAACACCAAACTTCAACTCAATCCCAGCAAATCCCTAAATATAATATGTATCTACGTGCCCCCTGGTAACAACATCACCACTCTGGAAGGTATCCTTGTTGAACTCTCCACAAAAATTCCCCAAGAGACAATAATTCTTGGGGACTTTAATATAGACTGGAAGGACTGCTCTACTGAATCACCAACCTCCCATATTAACCTTGATGGCTTCTCACAAATAATTAACTCCCCGACCAGAATTAATAAACCCAGTAACAAAGAATCCATCCTAGACTGGATTCTAATAAATAATCGCCAACAACTCTATAATGTAGGGACCCTCCCTGACGATGTAAGTGACCATTCTCTCACTTACATAATCAGGCAAAGGTTGAGCTCACACAACCCAACCATAAATAAAACAATAAGAAGCAACAGAAACTTTAACTCCAATAACTTCCAAGCTGAACTAAAAGAATGTGATTGGTCACTTATAAAATACCTCCCACTTGACGAAGCAGCAAACTACTTTAACTCAAAATTCTTAACAATCCTTAACCACCATGCACCAAAGCATTCCATCAAAATTAAATCTAAACCCGCCCCATGGCTTACAAAGAAAACCAGGCAGAAAATTCAACAGAGGAATAAAGTTTGGGCACTATGGAGAACAACTAAAAACCCCATAGACCAACAACAATTCAGGCAAAAAAAAATGAGACTAAGAAAGCTGTACTCGAAGATAAAAAAAAACTTTTACTTCCACCTCCAACAGACAAACCAAAACAATCCACAAAAGTTCTGGGCTAGCATAAACAGACTACTTCAACCTGGCCAATCCGCAACACCACCCCCTATAGGATCAAATTCCAGCAATCCAAAGCAAACTGCTAATGCTTTTAATACCTTCTTCACTGAGACCATCCAAACACTTGCTAATCAACAAACAGCTGATAGCTCTGCCCTTCCAACCAATACTACTAACTCTCTCCCAACTCTAAACCTGCAACCTATCCCAACTTCCCTCATCTGCAACCTCTTAAGTAAACTAAAACCTACTACCCCTCAGCTGACTAGCTACTTGCTGAATACCTGCAAAAGGCAGCCAAAGTCGTAGCTTATCCTGTATCATTGCTGATAAATAGAACCATACAAGAAAACACTATCCCCACCATCTGGAAAATCTCCTATATTATACCCCCACACAAGGGTGGAAACTCCATAGAATATTCTAACTATCGTCCCATAGCACTACTTTCCCCATTAGCTAAAATAATGGAAAAGTGCATCCACAGACAGTTACTAGACCACCTACTCCAGAACAATTTACTGGTCAAATCTCAACATGGCTTCAAGCCTTTCCACAGTACAACTGCACTCCTGTCCTTCACTGACAGTATCAATAAAAACCGTAATAACAATCTTCTCTCTTCAGCACTTTTCATCAACCTCTCAAAAGCATTCGACATGGTCAACCACCACTTACTTCTCAATATTCTAAAATCCTTCTCTCTGGACCTAAAGACTATAAAATGGTTCCAGTCCTACCTTGATAATAGACAGCAGGCAGTGCTATGGGACAACAACCTCTCATCCCATCTCCCAGTTACCTTAGGTGTTCCTCAGGGCTCTATATTGGGCTCCCTCCTTTTCTCAATATTTATCAATGACCTCAACCTAGCTATTCCTTTAACTAACAGATGATTCGACAATAATCTGCTCAGCTAAATCTCAATCCCAACTACAGACTCTAACTCAGACAATGTTCAATAAAACAGAAAAATGGTTTCTACAACTCTGCCTCCTCTTGAACCCCAAAAAAACCAAACTCCTCCTATTCACTCCTACCCGTAAATCACTCCCAATGAACTTTTCAGTCTTATCCAATAATGGTACACTCATATCTCCTGATCCAACAACTAAACTTCTAGGGGTAAGCACTGATAATAACCTGAACTTTGAAACCCATATCAACAATAACATAACAACTGTCAACAGGAAACTAGGCTCCCTTTATAGGATAAAACCCTTTCTCTCACCACTAGCCAGAACCACTATTGCCTATTCCCACCTTATCTCCACACTTCTCTGTGCTTCTTCCATATATACTAACTTGTCAAAAAATAACCTTAACAAGCTAGCCAACGCTTACAATAGCATTGCCAGATTTGCTACTGCTTCCTCCTTTACGACCCATCACTGCCATAACCTGAAACAATTAGGCTGGTTAGAGCTTCTGAATCAGATTCACTTTAAACAACTCACCATTGTGCACAAAACCCATTTCCAACCTACCAATACCCCAATACTTGCTAGTCTCATTATCCAATATAAGAACCTTTCAACTTTACGCTCATCTAATAAACTATTAGTATCAACATGTAAATCTATTAACATGGCAGGAGATGCTCTGTTCTCAAATGCCATTGAAAAGTATTGGAACCAACTCCCCCACGAACTTACATCACTGTCTTCATTTACACTTTTTAAACACGATCTGAAACTCTATCTTAAAACCCATTGGTTATGTCCCTGTACAAATCCAGACTAATCTCATACTATATCCCATATACCCTCTCTTAACACCTAATTCCTGCTCTATCTGTGTCTTTCAAGATCAAGGCCTATCCTTGGCAAAAACATATCTTATCCTAATAGAGATAATTTAAAATACCTAGTTAAATTCTTCTGCATATAATTCTAAAGCATCCTACCTAAGGCAGGCAACAAGTATTGTTTAAACTGTGAGCATTGCTGAACTGTTGAAACTTGAAGTATGCATTTCTTTAACAATTACTTTCTAGTTACTAATGAAGTCTTGTACATAAAGTCTAAAATATCTTATCTAATGCTTGTAACATGTTTTTTGTATAAACTGTGAAGATTCCTGAACTGTTTAAAATTTGTAGTAGTTAACTGTATAACAACTAGTACTTGTATGTTAGTAGACTAGTAATCTCTTGGAGCTTATCTCCCCGGGACTCTACAGAAAATGGACATAAATCCAGTTAGACTATCCCGGTCAACAAATGTAAAATAAAATAAATAAATAAAATAAAATTATCTATGGTATGATCCCATTTATTGTGTTTAGGGGTAATATATAATTATCAACCATGGGATGCATAAGGCAGTCTATAACTAGTGGGAGGGGGAGGTTATTTTGAGTACAAAAAGGGAAACTGGCTAAGAATATATGGACCCGCAAGGGCAGTTAGCCTAGAACTTACCTATTATACAACGACCCCCCCATTAATATTCAAAAACGTGCACGCTGATTGATCAGCGTGCATGTTGTAAATCAGAGTTATAGTAATAGAAAAAGGTCCGGTCGCCCGGACTTTTTCCATTACTATAACTGTTTTTTTACAGCAACGAAGAACTCAAGATCTCCATTGCTTCACACTGTCTCGCTATGTTAAACTAGTTTAACATAGCGAGACAGCTTTAAAAAAAGGAACGGAGATCTCCGTTGCTTTTTAAAAGCTCGCTATGTTAAACGAGTTTAACATAGCGAGACAAAAGGAATGGAGATCTTCTCGCTATGTTAAATGGGTTTAACATAGTGAGACAGCTTTAAAATAAGCAACGGAGAAACCCATTTAACATAGCAAAACAGTTTGTAAAAAGCAACAGAGATCTTGCTTTCTCCGTTGCTTTTGCCCACAGCTCTGATGTACTGAGTAGGCATCATCAGAACTGCTGCAAAATAGAAGGGCAGCAAGGAGGCATTATGCAATGCTATTATTTAAGAAAAGTAATTATTTTTTTCTTAAATAATGTCATTGTATAATACCAGTAACCCACTTCTGGGTGTAGGTAATGATGGATTTACCCACGGTTGGCTTTGTTTGGCCACTTGGGCTTCGTCCTTGTGACCAAACCACACCAACAGTGGGTAAATCCAGCATTACCCACACCCAGGCATGGGCTATTGCTATATCAACCTATGAATCTAAGAGGCATTCAGATTTATGTGGGCAAATTTACTCAGTGTTGTACACTGTGCAGCATCCATTACCAGAAACAAATCTCATTTTGCATCCCTAACAGGTGGAAAACACTTAATAAAGATTAACTTAGTGCAAGAATACCCATACATAGGTGTGGAAGACTTATCCAGAGTGTTTTTGGCCATTAAGACTCACAATGGCTTGATAGTTGTAGCAGGCTTGGTTTTGAAGTGGTATCTGAGCCAGTTATTTGGCAGATGACAGCGGATTATGTACTGCAGGAGACTACAAATGCAAAGTGTTGTGATGACTTCACAGTGACAACAACATATGCGGAAGATCACTTGAAAAATTTATGAATGACTGTAGACATGTAAAAGAGTACTGCAGCTAAGAGAGAGATGAATGTGAGCTCATCACAGAAAAATTTCTTATTGTAGACCTCTGAATGCTAAAGATGGCCTGCATTAAAGGCCATTCAAGCCACATGTTACAGTTGTGGTCACACTTAGGACTGATGTATTACAACCACACCCACACCCTTCTACTGAATAATTCAGTGGCATTACATTTGCTGAACGATTTGTTACAGGATGGATTGGTGACGTTCCTGTAGAAATGTCTCGCTAACAACCAATGAGATGATCATACTGGCCATGATGTTGGCACACTCTGTGCTCCTGCCTTACCTGATTGGTGAGGATGTAATACTTTGCATTATGGAATATATGACTTTCTATTGCATAAAGTTCCAGATAGCATGGTCAGGGATCAGCTCATTCACTTCAAAGTCAGTGATGCAAGTTAAATGTAATTATGCTGATATTGACAGAGAAGCTGCTATGCTAATATAGGGACTATACACTTGCTCCCTTTTAGCACATAGGAATAAAACCAGGAACGTTATCCTGTAGTTCCAGGTTTGAGTCGCTCAGACTCCTCTTACCTACTGTGTGACTTCTCATACACAGCCAAGTGGTTAATATCATTTACTGTGTGACTCTAAGTCATTCATACATTCATAGATTCATAGATTCATAGATTGTTACTAGGCAAATGACCCAGGGGGCCTTTCTAAGCTTAGCCAAGTTTTCCAGAAAGAATAATGATGTCCTGTAGCCGAATAGGACACTGAGAGTCAGGCATTTATAAGCTACCTCTGTCCATAAGGGACATGGGTGCCAGGCTCGGTGTAAATTTCCTGTTCCCCATCCACTGGTCTAGGTTGCTCTTAGACTGGGTAATAGATGAACTCAGTTTCACGTAGATTGGAAGCCTGTTCCATAGAAAGGACAATCTCTGGGACACATATCTGTCTCTCCAGCATGTTCTGTTTAAGTCACAGACAAAATTCAGGTCCCCAGACCTTGTATTTCTGCTACTCACTGACTTATGAATATGTAGGAGATTCTTAAGTGTGGGGTTTTTGCAAATGCCTTGCACGTCAGGCATAGATCACCCCTCAGCAATCTGTAGGAGACTGAGTAGAGGGAAAGGGCTTTAAGGCCTCTGCATAAGGCAGGTTTGTTACACCTCGTATTCTTTTTGTAAGGAACGTCTGAGGTCACTGTAGTTGCTACATATACCTGGTGAAGTACATACCAAAGGGAGTGCTGTACTAGATGATTGGTCTGATAAGGGTGGATTACAGTGGGATAATAACCTATTTGGATCTTCATGCTGTGCCCTTACTTATAAGTTGTGCAACATACAAGATTTTCTCACCACTGTGGCCACATGGAGGTCGAAGTTAAGGCTACTGTCTACATGCGTACCCAGATCCATGACCACTGGGTTGACTCTTAGGGATGTATTATGAATGTGGTAATTAGATGGGATGGTTGACTTCCCAAAGAATACAATTATGTATTTCTTAGCATTGAGTTAAGACCATGGCTTTGGCACCATTTGTTAATCAGAGGTAGACCTTCTTGAAGAATGCTAGTGTCTGCAGGTGGGTCGATGATAACCCCCAACTTACAATTATGTGCAAACTTATTTAGCATTTGTTTCTATTTCACAGAAATAGATGCCAAAAAGGAGCAGGCCCATAATAGAGCCTTTGGAGAGTCTGCTAGTGACTGTCCTCTTGGTGGAGATGGCTTCAACTATTTTGACCTCCTTGGTCCTATCAGTGTGAGACAGTTGGCCATCTAGCAGGTGATAAAAGGGTTTATACCTAAATTATTGAGCTTGTCTATAGTGCCTGAGTGGGGTATTATATTAAAAGTATTGGCCAGGTTAAAGTATCTGTGTGTACAGTCCTACATTCATCCAGTGCTTTGGTGACCCTCTCAAAAAAGTCTACCAGATTTAATAGGCATGACCTTCCTTTAACAAAACTGAACTGTGATGGGTTCAGAGTTTGCAGGTTACCTATGTCCTCATTATCATGTCCATTATGATTCTTTCCATGGCCTTACATGTAAGGCTGGTAAGACTTATGGGTCTGTAGTTACCTGGATCAGTGGCTGGACTTCCTCTGTGCAGGGGAATGACTGTAGTCATCTTCTATTCCTTTGGCACAATACCTGACTGAAAGCTCCAGCTGAAAAGTCATTCAAGTGGACCGGACAGGTCATGTTTCATGCTATTTATTAAACATCCAGGGATGCTATTGGGGCACATTGATGCAGTGTTTTTGGTCTTGGAAAGTGCATTGATGACCTGTTGCCTAGTAATGGTTTGGGAGACTGTGGCATGCAGTATTTCCTATGGACTATCGGGGGGGAGTGGGGGGAGAAATTAGAGCTGAACCTGCCATCCAATAAGGTGGCAATGGCCTCTGGTTCAGCATGGGTGATGCCATTTACAACAAGCTCTGCACAGAGTTGCATATTTCCCCTAAGGTTATGGATGTAGCTGTAGAAAGCTTTGTGGTTGTCCTTTGCCTGAAAAGCTATTTTTTCTTCCAATTTACCCTTTGAAGTGTTAATTAACTTTCTTATCTGCCTCTTCAGATTGGTGAGGGGGCTTTTAGTATTTATGGCTTTCTTCCTCCTATGGTTGGCAAGGATATTTTTTCTTTTGTTGTATAACCGATTGATATTGTGATTCCACTAGGGGGCTTGCCTTTTGAGTTTGTCTTATTCTTTATACAAATGGCCACAACTTGATCAATGCAGCTACCAATATGGCTGTACAGAGACATTGTAAATAACTCAGCATAGGATATGGTGTTTAATGGATTTGGGGGTGCTTGGAATTTAGCCAAGGTGTTGCTTTATAGAGAGAGGTTAGCCTGGAATAGTTCCTAAAGGTTTTTGGTTTTACTGGATCCCGAGACTTAATTTTCATTTCATGTAATAGTGCCTTATGGTCAGATCTGACAAGCAAAGTCATTACGTTGCATGAAAAACATTGCACCCCCCCCCCCATGTTTGTGAGTACAAGTTCAAGGACATTTGTAGCCCTGGTAGGAGAATGGGCCACCTGTTCCAGGATGTTAATATTAGCAAAGTTTAGGAACCACTGGACTTGTGCATTAGAAGTGGTGTTGGATTCCTAATCTATATTGGGGTAGTTGAGATCCCCCCTGAAGATCGTATTGGGTTGAACAATGAGGGACTCTAGTACATTGAGATAGGTAGTATGGGTTTCCTGGAAAATGAAGTGGGACCTATAGGTTGCAAATATATGATACAACATCCTGTTTATGGTGAGCTGCACATGTATGAGTTCCAGTGCATCATACACTTTAACTAGTCTGGATGTGAGGTTGTATTTAATATAGTCTGACAATCCTCTACCTTTAGTCCCCACTGGTGCAGTAACTGGTCTAAAGGTATGAAAGGCACTATAACCTTCCTTTGCTGGGTGACTCTCCATGACTTTAAACCATGTTTCCATTACTGCACAGATGTTTACACTCTTCAGGGAGAGAAAGGCTTGCAGGGAGTGGCACTTCTTGTTACGACTTCCAGCATTGAGTTGTACCACCTTCAGATATTCCTTCATAAGTTCCGCTTAGTCTGTACGTTTATCAGTTCGACTTTGCCTAAACAAATGCACTATAAGTGCAGATAATCCCTGGCAAAGCAGTGTGGTCTGTCAACCATGTCCTCTTAAATAGTCAAATATTGTACCCCCTGGATTGATACCAGAAGCTAAGCCTATTGTTAAAACCAATCATTTTTGGTTGGTAACGTGGCATCATCCTTGGAGAAGGTAGTGTGCTGCTTAGTGCTAGTCTCATACCTGCCTGAGACACATAATCAGTGAGCTTGATCATGTCTCACTTCATATAGTCAAGGGAGGTACATCTCAGGTCATCAACACCCACATGGACTATGACAGAGTCATACTGGTATATATGGTTTAATGACCTAAGTGCTTGTGTGACTCAACAGATCCTAGCCCCAGAATGGCAGCTAACCGTGACTCTGTCCTTACTCAATCTGGTGAGGGGGCATTGGTGTGCCTCAGTATAGAATCACCAATGATCAGGAAATTTGGTTGTGTGCTGGTTTCCTTAAGGCCTTAGCAGTAGAGGCAATGGATACAGTGTTACTATGTGTAGCTGTGGGTGGTGTTTTAACGAGGTGTTTAAGTGATGGCTGAGGAATCTTACTTTGATTGCACTGTGCAGGAGGTCTTAGTGTTTTAGGAAAGTTACCTGTAAGTGTCTTAACGTAAGTAGTTTTATGTGTAGGGTCTTTACCCTGTGCAATAGAGTTTTTCCTCCAGCTTGAAAATGTATTTACACCTCTCACATACATTATCTGTTTTATTAAGAATAAGTGGGTTGTCAATCTACATAGGTTCATAGGTTCATAGGTTCATACTAGGCTATCTGCTGTTGAGCAGTGACACTGAGGTAATCCCTTTTATTCCACAGCATAGGGAGTCTTTGGGTGATGAATCATGAGGCAATTGTTACAATTCCTCAGAATACCCATCTCAACTAGACTGGCCACAAAGAGAGTCAGGAAGTACATATTCATAGATTCATAGAATCATAGTCTATTGCTATGCTAATGAGCCAGGGAAGCCTTTCTAAGCCTAGTCAAGTTTTCCAAAAAAAAATGATGTCCTGTATCCAAATAGGACATCGAGGGCCAGGCATAATGGACTTGGGTATCAGGCCCAGTGTATCCATGGCCGCTGATCTACTAGGAAGAGTAAGGGAAATTTAAATACTGAATAGGCCATTAAGACAAGGAACTTGATGAGCAATACTCAGCTATGTACAAATGAGATGCTCTAGTAGTCAAAAAAATCTGTCTAGAAAGTAATGCCACAATAGAGTAGACCACAAAACTCCTTAATGTAAAATAACTGGTTTGCAGCCCAAGTACTTAAACCAAAACTAAGAAACTTTTAGAATAAAAGACACAATAAGCCTTCAACCAGAAATTCCCACATCAGAAGGTGTAGGCTATCTTCTCCTGACACATAAACAAACCTTCCTAATATAAAATAACTGGTTTTCAGCCCAAGTCCTTAAATCAGAACAAAGACACTTAGAATAACAGGCACAATAAGCCTTCCTTTTAGGAACATTATCTGATGTCATTAAGTTTAAGTGGACTCCGTGGTATGCTACTGGTGATAGGTTGCCACATGTGCCACATGAGAAGGTGCAAAAATCTATGCATCACTAATCCACTAGATGTGTTCTAATGAAGATAGATGTACAGTTGTTACCAATTAACTAATCCAAAGAGAAACTAGAGACAACCCAATGTTGTTTAAATTAAATGATATTGTTATAAAAGGAAATTTAAAATGGGATGATTTACTATGCTTGGCATTTACAGGTAGGAAGGCATTAGATATCCACATGCCAAAACACCCTCTTGTGTGGAGCTAGAGTAATGCATCTGAAGTAGTACTAATTCTTACACTACACACCAGAATGCTGGCCATTGTACATTAGAGGCACTTATCCACTATGAAAATGAAATCTTTGGGTTATATTTTTGTGTCATGGTCAAGAACTGACAGACAGCTTAAAGACTTAGCAGAAAATTTTATAGGGTATACAATGGACTAAAATTCACGACCAGATGTACCATTGTGCTTTTGAGAATGGTTGTGATATTTATAGTCACTTGTATCAATGTTGGTTTTTCAGGACTGTTTCAGTGCTCATGATTAATTTCAGTGAAGCACACTCTAAATATCCACAGATAATAAGCATGTTTATAACTATCTCTGTAATGCTGTGAATGATATTTGCAAGGAATGCATGCAGGATAGATTCTCAGTGACTGTCCCACAGTTTGTTTCAGAAGAGTTTAACACCTTTGTAAAACTGTCATCAAGCACTTCACATTTGCTCCCCATATTCCAGCTATGTGTTGGTTGGCTAAAAGGCTAAACCAAAGCAATGAGCCAGAGTCATAGTCACTTCAGACTTATGAATTTCTCTTAACATATCAAAACCATAATTCTCAACTGTCCAGATTTTCTTAGAATATCCAGATTTTTGCCTCATATGTTTGGTCTGTTCCTCATAAAATGTGTGGTTTTCTGGCAAACTGATGAAGATTGAAGTCACTAAAAAAGACAGGCATTTGAGTTTCATACGTCATATCCTTCAGAAAATGCATGCTAACCCTAATCCTGTTATTATAGCAACATTCTAAGTTTATAAGAGCAGTATTTAAAATTTGTCCATATTTTTTGGCCTTTGTGCCCCGATTATTTTAGGCTTTGACCAGATTTCTTGAGCTAAGTTGAGAGCTGTGATCAAAACACAATACACACAATCACTAACTTATTAAAAGCAATGTAGTTTATGAATCAGAACTTGATGTCAAAACTGAAACTCGATAGTCAAACAACAGTGCAGGGCAAAGATGTATGAGCATGTGATGAGGAAGCCAGATGGAGTTTTTTTATTGTGATACAGCATGGTTTAGTATAAAGGTATGGAAAACTAGAAATGTCTTAAAAGCAAGGACTCTAATACATATCTTTGATGTGGTATTAATACCTGGAGATTCAGTGCAAATGTAGTTGGCCCTAACTTCTAACTTATGAAATGTAAATAACACAGAGTAATATGTTTACTGCAGCCATATTCTTGAAAGTTGTGTTTAAATTTTACAGCTAGCTGTATTGTGGGAAAGGAGAACTAAGCAGTTTGCTATCTAATTTACAAACTAATTTTTCAGCAAAATAGACACAGGTAATTAGATCTCCATTATAATCTGTCCAAGTTGGAGTACCTGAATGAATGACATGTATATGTTGCATTGCTTGTGGATTCAGAAGCCTTGAACAGGTACCATACAAATCTAGGTCTGCACTATAAGGCAATCTCAAACTGCCAACACCTCCATATGGAACATAACTCTCAACTTCTTAGCACAAGCAATCTGGACAAAGGTAAAAATAATTGTGGGACAAAGGCCCAAAAATAGGGACAGATGTTGAAAACCTTTATCCATCCATTCACACACACAGACACACACACACACTTATAGATTATAATACACATATATATATATATATATATATATATGTATATATATATCTATATATATATATATATATATATATATATATATATTTTTTTTTTTTTTAATTATTATTTTATTGTTGCTGCGCTTCTAGGTTTGAATTTGTTTGTGTGGTGTATATATGAAAATGTGTTTTAATATGATTTTAAGCACTGAAGAAGAGTTTTATTTCAAAAGCTTTCCTACTAAACTTATTTTACATCACTTTGTGACTTTTTTGTTTGAAACTTATACTGGTTGTTTACTAGTTTGTTTGTTTTTTTTTATTTGCTTAGTCAAACTGTGGAAGGAATTCTTCCTCTGCTGAGTCAGTTCTCTCTTGTTCCTAGACATCAGTTTCTTCCCCCTTTATGTAACCTATTAATACTTCAGGTCCACCAGGGTGGCTTGTTTTTCAGAAGGACCTGTTTTTGATCCAGTCAGGTACAGTTGAGTCTACACAGTTGTTTAGGTGCATATACAGACTGTTTGTGTACATCTCTGTATAGAAGTCATTGTTCTTTTTTTAGAGTATTTTATTAATTTTAACAAGTAAACAACTTATTGTAACACTTAAATACTGATAGAAATAAAACTTATTAAATAAACAAATGAAATAAAAAACACAAATAAATCAACTATTTACAAAGGTGTCTTCTATATATCCAACATTTTAAATGTTCCTGAAAGAGTCCTTGTTTCATTAAGTTTGTGATTGTTTAGCAGTTCTTTAAATTTCATCCAGATGTTGTAATGAGTGGTGACTCTTGTTGTTCTCATCTTTGTTGTTAGAAGTTCTTAATGAGAAACTTTAGTTGCAATATTTGTGAATTTGTTCATTTCTGGTGTCGATTCACTTTTCCAATTCTTGGTTCTTCCTTGCGATCAATAATATACTCCATAAAAGTGAATCATTAACTTTCTTTACACAATCAGGTGTTGGTGTGTTAATTAAATTAATGATTTAGTTAGGATGAATTTATAATTAACTAAGGCTTGTAAAAACATTACTTTTATCTCAAAATAGTTTAATAACTTTACAATCAAAAACATATGTTGCCAATCTGCTTTAATATTTGTCTGACATCTCCAGCAGTCTACTTTTTTCTTATACATTAATTCTATTCTATGTGGAGTTATAAATGTTCTATGTATAGATTTCCATGCAAACAATCTCCACTTTATAGAAAATGTAGTATGTTTTGTGGATGACAAAATATTTTATCTTCATCACTTGAATAAAGGTTATTTATAGATTTAAAATAATCCCAATAACATTCATTGAAATATTCTGCTGCATTTTTAACTATTTTATATAGTTTGGATAACAACCCTTTTCCCAAAACTTCTTATTGTATCAGAATAATTAAAAGACCAATAAACTTTGGTATGTCATTTTTATTGATGTTTGCATTAAACTAATTCATTTTCTATTGATTGCCTACACATTTGAATATCTAACCTTATTTCATTACTTATATTAAATTTAGCAGTTATATATAAAACAGGTTGTAATTTTCCCCATCAATTAACTGGTACCAATATAACAAGTTATTCTCCTTAAACTCATTCATTTTATGTATATTAAAATAATATATATTTTTAAGGATATGCTATAGGGAATAATAAAAAAAATCCACGCCTTATACCTTGGGTTTTTATAAGTAAAATTTCTGAAAGTAGTTAACATTAAAGAAACATAAGAATAATTAATTATAATGTTTCTATTTTCTTATAAATAATATTTTAGTATCCAATTAATATTGTTATTTATAACTATATCTTGCTGTGAGTGTATCTGTTTTGTTTCCATAAAATGCTTTCTAATATTTCTTTTCATTTAGTATTGTAAGTTTTATTCAACCACAAAGAGATTTTTTTTTTATTGATGATAAGGAATACAGTTCTATATTGGGCATACGTATTCCTCCCATTGACCCGTCTCTTGTATGATGATTGTACTCCAATCTAGATTTGTTGCAATGCCAAAGAAAATTAAGAATTAAAGAGTTAAGTTTTTTATACTTCTTTGGGAGGGGGAGTGAAAGAGATTAAATTATATACACATTTTTGGTGATATAAAGTCTCTCTTCCATGGAGAAAGATAATGTATTCCATTTATGAATAAGATTATTAATGATTGCTATATTTTTATAGTTTTCTTCTATTGTATTTTTAATGTTCTCTATCATTATTACTAAATATGTATTTTTTTTTATCTCCCACTATATATTTGGAAAATCTTTCTTCTATATCATTAAAGCTAGTATTTATCGGCAAATTATTTTGTTTTATTTTCATTAAGAGTAAGTCCAGATTTTTTCTGAAAAAGTTCCATTGCATTAAATACTGCTTTAAGATAACTTTTATTATCATTTAAATTCAGAAGAATATCATCTGTGAATACAGTTTTAGAATTTAATTTATTAAATATCTGCATGCCTTTAATAATTGTTTTCAATCTTATGTAATTTGCAAATGGTTCCATAATTAAAATAAATAATAGTGTTGATAATGGGCAACCCTGCTTAGTTCCTTTGGTAATTGATATTGAATCTGATAAATATGTACCTATTTTTCTGTAAGCAAAGGAGTTCTCATAAGGCAGTTTAATAAGTTGTGTGAAGCAATTTGAGAAGTTGTATTCCTCTAATAAATGTTAATCAACAGAGTCAAAAACACTGTTTATGTCTAAACACATCAACATTAATTTATCATTTTTGTTATTTATAAAGTCTGTTATGGTTAATATTATTTTAATATTGTCATAAGTATTCCTGTTTTTTTAAAAATCCAATTTGATCATTATTAATCATAAATGGTAGAATTTGTTGTATTTGTGTAGCATGAATACCCATGAAAATTCTATAATCAATATTCAAGAGCAAAACTGGCCTATATGAGGAACGCTCAGCCAGATTTTTATCTGCCTTTAGATTTGGGGAGATAAGTGTACACTTCCATGGTGGAGGAACTCTTTGTAAATCTTTTACTGCTAAAAAAACTTTATGAAAAATGTTTAAAGCTTCTTTAGGTAATAATTTATAAATTTTGGGTATTATAGCATCATTATTAGATTTTAATTTATGTATTTGATTTTTAACTTCAGACATTAATATAGGTTTATCTATTAATTCCTTTTGAACTTCTGTTGATTTATTTTTAATATGTTTTTAATGAAATTTTTAATTAATTCCTGTGAATCCAATGTTGGATTATATTGTTTGATTTTATTAAAATGGGATCTAAATCATTTAAAAAAAAATCATCTATTTAAGTAACCTTTCTCTTAGCCTCAGAAAAATATAACTCTTTAATATGAATAGATTTAATAAGCATTTTTGTTCAAGAGGCTAATTTATTCATGTATTTTGGATTTATAGAATAATTAATTAATCTAACCCTCTCTAAATGTATCATAGTTTTATGATTTACAATTTTCAAATATTTATTTCTCAATGCATTCATTTCTTCTATCTTGTCATGTCCTTTTTGATTAGCCTGTTTTAGTTTATATATTTTTCCTGTGTCTCTTTCAAATTTTATCCCATTTTTTGAAAGCATACCAACCAATAATTTTACCATTTAAATATGTTTTTAGATCATCCGATAAATAAATCTCAGCTGTATCTTCTGTATAATTAATTTCAATAAAAGTTTGAATTTCTTTATTTAAAAATTCTTTAAAATCATTTAGGTTAGTTATATAAACTGGTATTCTTTTAATTGAAATATTACTGTTAGTATTCAATGTAATTTCAAATGATATGGCATTGTGATACAAGACTGGACATGAAACTACCTTTACTTTATTTAATCTAGATATTAAATTATTTGAAACATATACTCTATCAATTCTTGACTGAGTTCCATGTCTGTGTGAATAGTGAATATAATAAAGTGGATTTGGATCAGAAAATTCATTAGTATCTTTAATTTGAAAATGTTCTATAAAATTCATTAATACTTTTCCTGAATCTGAAATTCTTCATTTCCTAGTGATATTAGTGTCTTCATCTTTTGAAATACAGTTAAAATCCCCCCAATATGACACTACCTTTTGAGAGTTGTATTATCTGTTCTAGTTGATGCTTAACTGTTTTAACACCTATACTAGGTATCCAGTACATGTTAATAAACATATTATATTTTTATTAATTTCTATTGTTACTGAGCAAAATATTCCTTTGTCATCATTGTGTTTATGCAAAATATTAGGTGTAAGTATATAATTTCTTCATAATATCACTACCCCTCTTTTTCTTACTATATTGGGAGCTACTTAAAACAGTATAATACTTAGACTGAAGTCTAGTTATATCTTCTTGTCTTCTGTGTTTCTTGTAAAAAATAATATGTAAAGCAAATACATTCAGATATTTAGTTAAACTACTTCTTTTGCAACCATTATTTAAACCAGTAATATTAAAAGATATATGTTTCAAATGTGCCATAGTATAAATGTAATAAACAAAATATTAATGTCATTATAACTTCCAGTTGTAATATTATTAGCAAACCACTCATAGAAAACCTATACTGCTTATTACATCCTCTTCCACTGTTAATAATAAAGAGTATAACAGATGCCAAAAAAAAAAACAAAATGTTATATAAAAAATTAAACATATATTTATTTTAGCCTTCTTTCCCATCATGGAGTCTAAAGCTACTTGCTTGCATAGTAAAACTCTCCAAGCTACCCCACCCAGTAACATAAGCAGTTCCTATACCGCTCTGCTATTTAAAAAATATATTACATTTTATATATTTTTTAACAACATCACACAATGAAAATCAGAAAAGCTATAAGTATTTTAAATATATAATAATTGAGAATAAAGCCATCTAAATATTAAGAATAGTAATTTTTATCTTATTGATGTCTAAACTCTTATAGTGTAAATTTCAACATAAATGTAAACTTTTCATATTTTTGTTTGAAGAATATTATTCCATTTTCATCCATTCTAGAAGATCATTATTACAATATAGAATGAGCTAGTGATTTAAACGCAGCCAAGATCTAGCTATCTGAATATTTAAAATCAGGATTCTGCATTTCAAGCGAAGTCATAATTAAGAAAATGCTAGCACTTTGTTAAAACCAACAGCAACATCTCTGTGCAATCATCTTGGGTACCTGCCTTATTCAATGAGTTTAATTTTTTCTGGTTTTGAAACTACAATATCATATGAAAAGATTATGTTAATTATTTATTTTATTCCTGACACATTTCAATTAATTACTACATAAAAAGATAAGGGAAAAAGCAAGAATATTAAGCAATTATTATTATTAGGCTGTTTTCATAAGTCTCAAAAAACTTGCAAAATTGTTTCAAAGCTGAGAAATGTCTTTTTAGTTGTTTACAGTGTTTCTCCAACCAGTTTGTAAGTGCTGTATCTGTGCAAAGAGTTACGCTGAAATAAACTATAAAATTGTCAGCCTATAAACATCAGAATTTCACATGTTCAAATGTACTGAGCTTATCATGACAGTTGTAAACCTGTATATATCATAGTAATTAATTCATAATAAGTTTGCTAATATATGTTTCTTTTCCTGCAATCCTCATCTAGATAAAACATACATGAAATGAATGAAAACGTTCTACTTTTTCTTCTTTCATTCTCTCTCAATACTCTTATCTAAAAGTAAAAACAAGAAAATGAAGAACGTGTTTTGTATATTTAGTAACAGTTATGTCACTTAAACACACACACACTAGGATTTTCACATTATCTATCTATCATACACAAGTATGCATTCCTTCTTATGCTTGCAGTCTTACATACATACTTATGTATACATCCAGTGGCTACGGTGGTGCAGTGGTTAGTGTTGTTGCCTCACAACAAGAGGTTCTCTTGTTTGATCCTTGACTGGGGTGTCTTCTGTGTGGAGTCTACATGTCCTCACTGTGGTCACGTGGGTTTCTTCCGGGTGCTCCAGTTTCCTCCCACATTCCAAAGACATGCAAGTAGGTGGATTGGACACTGTAAATTGGCCATAGATGAGAGTGTGTGTGTAAGTGAGTAGTATGAATGAACTCAAATGGCTCAAGATGATTGTTGCTGGTGAAGCGACACCCTGACCCCATATGCAAAAATGGGAAAAGAGGTTTAGGATGGATGGATACACATATTGTTATTTGCTAGTTTAATCTCTAATCTATATTATTATTAAAAAAATACCTACGTTAGTTATTGAATTTATTAGCTTGTTCCTGAAATGTTTAACTTTCTTTAAATGAGGTAGTTCACCCACTAATATGTGTGTGGCATGTGATGCCCACAATGAATGAGATAACAGCATCATAGAAATGCAGAAGTACTAACAGAAATACAAAAGGATGCTGTGCTGATAGGCATAGTTTTAGTGACACAAGCTTTTGGTCATCCAGAAGGAAAATATAGCAACACAAAAGAAACAATGTTCTTGTCACAGAAGTTAAAGAGCATATGAACATGAGATACCAAACAGCTGGTAATAAACTGTAACAACTTGTTCCTACATATGCATTGTCAAATCCACTATTGTTGACATAATATGCGTCAAAATAAAATACAAACATTAATGTATCCTGGAGCAGTAAAACAAATAAATAAAAAAACACAAGAGAGTTTATATGCTATGATTATACAATTGCTGGGTATGTAAAACACACACACACACGCACACACACACACACACACACAAACACACACGCATATCCTGTTACTTTAAATGAAAATGTTCTAATTGGTCTTTGCTAGAACTTCATTTACTGCCTTACAATCTATGCTAAGAAAAAAACAGTCAAAACTGCTATAGAAGTTGCTTGAATTATTTTTTCCCCACTTTTAATAAAACAATACTGTGTCTTTAACTTAGTAAGACTATTTAGCTTTGTGTGTATTGTCAGACACTGCAGTCATGCTAGAAGACAACTGTCAACAAAAAAAAAGTCTGCTCCAGCGTTACATAAGGAAAACAGGCTCATGACCTCGGAGGGAAAGTCACATTGAACCACATATGAGAAAGCTTCTCAAATCCAAAAAACAAGTGCTTGAGCTACCAAAGGTTCACTTCCATGGAGTATGCCAAAGTGAAATCAGCACAAGACAAGCCAAACTCCTCAATTGCTGAGATACACACGCCACACTCACTCTCCAAGCACATCTGCATCCAGCACACCACACTCCAATCCAAATTTCACTCAATCACTCAAGCGACCAGTGACAAGCATCTCCAGCAAACCGTCCACTTCAAAGAAAAAGAAGAAAAAAAGAAAAGTCAAAATGCCAACACATGAGACCTAACAGTGAAAAGCACAAATCTTCCCTGCTCCCCAATGATTTTTATGTCAATAAACCATTAAGTAAAGACAACTCAAATACAAGCATTGCAAACCATGTTCTGGAGCCTCAAACTAAGGATATGTTTATACATACAACATACTATTGACTAATCTGTGTTTCCTTTCCCACTCTTCAAACAAACATACTACATGAACAATGGAAACACAGTTTTATAACTAGACCACATCAAATAGTACAAAAGTATACTTAGTAAACAAAAAAAATAAAATGAGAACATAATATAAACTCTTTCTATTAAATTTGTATATGTTTGAGGCTTATATGCACCCCAAATATCAAAGCAAGTTTATTGTTAAAATATTATTAACATATTATTTATTAATTGTCAAAAATGATTTAAATATATGTATTTATCTTATAACTAAATTTGTTAAATGAATCTTTAATTAAATTGGAAAAAAGGGAAAAGAAAGATAAGGAATAAAAGGAAAGGCAATTACCTTGATGGAGAATGCAACCAAGCCTCTTTTAAATATTAACTTGTTAGAAAAAAACATTTGATATGAAGGTTGGCCAAGTAATACTCTAGAACAAACTAGTAATGATTATGTATATCAAAAGTCACTTTTCTTTCAACTTTTTTTTTTTCATTAGTTTTCCATTTATTATTTTCTGCATGTCTTTTCAAAGAGCTATTGTCCTAACCATTTCCTCTACATGGTCTGTTATGTTTTTTTGTTTTCAGAAATGATATGGTGTTGTCTGCCTGTTCAAATATTTTGATTTTATGTGATAGATCTAGCAGGAAAAAGCAGGTAAACTTTGATCTGTTTTTTCTTTAATTCTTTTATCAAAGGTAGAAAGGTCTTTCTCTTGGGCATCACTGTAGATGAATAATCCTTGTCAAATCATTATTTTATCATCCGACTTGATGGGAGGTTTTGTCCAGGCTGTTGTTTAGAAATAGTTCTTTATCCTGTGAAGAAAAAAGCTTCACAATAGTAGAGCTTGGTGGTGAATTATTCTTAGAAGAGGATGGAGGAACCTGAGACCTATGAACACTCTCAGTTCCATATGGCATAGCTTCAGGTAAATCAAGTATTTTAGGGAGCCAGGATGTTAGGAAATTTATAAGCCAAAAAAAAGCACACTCTGAGGTTCCAAACAAAAGTCCAAACCACAATTTATTAAAGACAAAAATTATATATAAAACTTAACACTTAACTTGATCACTGCATTTTCGTATTACTAAGAAACTTCTTCAGAATCAGAGTTTTTTGTATGTTAGGAAATTTGTCAAACTTCCACCTTATATTTTCTCAGGCAAACCAAATATATGAATATTATTTCTCGAAGACCTGTTTTCCAAGTCATCTATTTTGTTCAGTATTGTACTCTGTTTTAACAAATATTCAATATTGTTTTTTTTCTTCTGTTAATTTTCCTTCTGTGCCATTTAATGGATCTTCTGTCCCACATATTGGTGACTTCTGCTGATTAAGAGACTCGGGTATTTGCTCCACTTGTTTAGAACACTTTTCTTTAAAGTTGTCAAGCTTATTGTCCATTTTGTCTAATTTCAATGAAAGTTCTTGAATAATGGTTAGGACAGTCTGAAAATCTTTTTTCAAGGATGAGTCCTGAGAGCTTATTTTTGTGTGACTCATTCTGTATGATGACTGAAGAGATTTTTTAGTCAAAGGTTTGACAGGAAAATAGTGGTTTATATAAATAATGTTTGATGACATCCTTCAGAACAACTTAAAGGAGTAGATTTTAGTCAAACAATCAAATAGGATAACTTAGAAATACAACTTCTTGTCAGAAATAAAATAAAAGCAGAGCAGGAAAAAAACTGCTGCCAGTCTGTCAGCATCCTGGCCACACCCCCACATGAGTCCTCGTTGACTGCATTTGCATGGGGGGGGGTTGAAACTTTTTATACCATTGCTTAGTAGGCTGTAGTTGACTCTGGAAAGTGTTTTTTTTTAGTTTTGCTGTTCTTGTAGGGATGTCAGGTCTGATAGTTACTTGAATGAGACTTATTTATGGTCTGACCTTACCAGGGAGGGCACCACAGAGGAAGGGGTGCAGTGACCCCCCCCATGTTGGTGAGTACTAAGTCTAGGCATTTCATCCCCTTGCGGAAGTGCAGACTACTGTTCCAGGGAATTTGTATTAAGAAAGTCAAGAAATAACTGGGCAATCATGCTTGTGCTTGTGTATGTCGCCCAGCTGATGGAAGGATAGTTGAAGTCTCCCATGAAAAAAGTGTGTGGCTGTTTGGTGAGTAACTCCAGTAAGTCCAGACAGTTGGTATCCTTCTCTTGGTTCATGGTGGGGAACCTATAGCTAACAATGATGTGGTAGGGTATTTTGCCTATAGTTAGTTGGACCTGGAGTAGCTCAAGAGAGTTGTACTCTTTAACCAGACTTGAGATGTACTTAGCTGTAAGGAAGATGGATACACCTCCACTCTGGTTCTTTTATGCTCATTTTGAGATCTGAATGAGTGGAAGGCATTGCAGCCCTGCATGGCTGGGTTGCTCTTAGCAGCCTTGGACCATGTCCCAGTGAATGCACAGACATCAGCATCTTCCAGGGTGAGGAGTGCTTCCCAGGAATGCAGTTTCCTGTTTAGGCTCTTAGCATTAAGCAGCATAACCCTGAGTTTGTCTCGAGAGGCTTTTAATATGTCAGAAATTTTGTTGTTTTGAAATTACCTAAAAATTGCACAATGAGGGAGGCAGGAGTCTTTGCCAGTATCTGAAAACCTAGAGGTGACAGGTGTAGACAATCTCTGGCAAAGCAGCATGGTCTGTTGACCAAGTCCTCTCAGACTGACAGATACCGGACCTCCTTGGATTGACACCAGAAGCTAAGCTAGTTGTTGAAGTGTATTATTTTTTGTCTATATTGTGGCATCATTCTGGGTGAAGGTAGAATGCTGCTTAGGGCTAGGGACATACCTGCCTGGTACACATAATCTGAAAGTTCAGTCATATCTCTCTTCATATAGTCCAGTGAGGTACATCTCAAGTCATCCACTCCAACATGTTCTATGACAGAGTCATAATGGTACTTGTTGAGTGACTTCAGTGGGTGTGTGATTTTATGGATCCTGGAACCTGACAGGTATCTGACTGTGACCTTCTCCTTGTCCAGCCTGGTGAGGGGGACATTTGTGTCCCTCACTATCGAGTTACCTATGACCAAGACATTTGGTTTTGAGGTGTTTTTCCTTAGGGCTTATTTGCTGAGACACTGGTATGTGTGTTATTATATGTAGTGGTTTCTATTCACATCGCAGTGTGTGCAAGTGGTTTACACTTGGGACATCTCTGATCTTTTGGTAAGCTTCTAATGAGTACCTCCACATATGTCGATTTATGTGTCGGGATGCTATCTTGTGTGAGAGGTGAAGTGTGTGTGTGCTGACAAGCTGTTTGCTGTCTTGTTTATTTATTTATTTATTTATTATTTTACATTTGTTTACCGGGGAGGTCCGACTGGACAGAGCTGTCCATTTCAGCGGAGGCCCAGGGAGAAAAGCTCCAGAAAAATTGCTAACATGCTACATGAGCATTGTGGTTTACACAGTCACTTATAAAAATATAACAGATATATGATTGAATAAGATATTTACATAAGCATAGAGATTTAAACATACAATTAAAAGTATAGCAGGTACTAACATATGATGGTTGTTCATACAGTATGTTTAGCAGAGATTTATTGTTACATGAGAGGACTGATTCCGGTTTCATAATTTAAGTACATCTCTCACATATGGTATTTGCTTGTTTTAGGAGTAAGTGGTTATCAGTGTATATATGAGGCAATTACTAGTTTGCCTCAGGATGCCCATGTCAATCAGGATGGCCAGAGAAATGGTGGGAAACTGACCATCCATTATAGCAGGTTTATACCGTAAGTACTATTAGGGAAAGGGCAAGTAGATCAGTTTATGCTCTATGATTAACAAAGGGGCTTATTTTATTGAAGGTTAGGGATGAAAAACTGTGGCAACACTGCTCAGTGTACAGCGCAACAAGGAAACTTGGGAGGGTTCCACTGACAGGCATCTAGGGAAAAAATGTATTTACAGCCTTTTGTGTCTATACAGGGACCACTAACCCCATTGCACAGTGAGCAGTGACACACAAATGCAAGGCTTAAATACAGGCAAAACTAAACACCTCTAAGCTAATCTACCAATAGGAAAGCACACAATGAACTTTCCTCCAGCAATCCTCAAATCAGACAAGGCTAGATCTACACTCTTCTGCCACAAGGGCGCAGGGGAGCCCTTCTTAATGTAAGATGGCGGGTTTAGTGCTCAAGGGTAACAAGAACAGGCTGGATTCAGCAGAACTGAATCTAGACTACACTATCTAAGATACAGTTGACAAACAAGTGCAGAAATAATGCATTAATCAGACACAATGCAGTTTAAAACGTGCAGTAGAAACACAAAGTATACTTATTTTCTTGATTTTTATCTTGGATGCCTTGGATTAAAGCAAAATCACTCTGGACCGCTGGCAAAAGGCGACAAATGCCGAGCAGCTCCTCCCCACCCTTTACAACACCTCCTTCTATCCATTTCTTATACCACACCTTTCAGTAACATACCACATGGTCATCATATTACCAAACCTCCACCTTCTTCTACCCCCTCAGCTAAACTCTCCCCATCTCATCTCACAGTAACAGTAAGTCAGTTGCTACTGTTTTATGCACTCACAACACTACCTCACTTCACTAACTACCATAATATTCCCATACCATAGGCCAACTCCATCACAAGCACACATACATTTAGTAACAAAACCTGCTTAATCTCTCTTTGTCTACCTCTCCTTTTCTGTACCAATATATATGTTCTCTTATAGTTATATTAAAGTTATGAATAGCACATTATCAGCTGAATTGAACATCAGATACAAATACAAATGGCTCCATACCTCTACTCACCCTATCCCCATCCCAAAACATAGTGGAGATATTCACTTTAAACCAGACCCACACATCAGCTAGAAAACCATGGCCAACTCATTGCTTTTTAATGCTCCCAACATAATTTTCCCATCAGGTGAGCTGCCTGTTTGTCCTCAGAGGAGTGGTTTAAAGCAGTAACTTGTAGTTTATTGGCCATTTTGGGTCATTTCCTGTCTTTTCCAGCCCCCTGCTATAAAGCACGCTTTGGCACGAATTAGCGCGAATTAGCGCGAATTAGCGCAAATTAGCGCGATTTAGCGCGGAGCTGCCACTGTTGCACACTATTCGGGCTACCTAAAGTCCACTCTTCAAATTTTCCCTTAAAACTACCTTCCTCGAACTATACTACTGATCAAATCAGCGCATCCTATAACTAAAAAGATCATCTCTACTTGACTCCAAGTAGACCATTCTCTATCTGTTAAACCTAGCACTTGCTCCTACAGTACTTATTACCTTGATACGGCACTCTTGTCATAGATAGTACCCCAAAAAGGTAACCCCCCATTTCTCGGTCACCCACGTCCCCCGGATTCTTTTTAAAGTTTTTTTGTCTATCCTTCTAGCATGTCGAGGGATCAGTTGCTAGTGTCCTCTCCTGCTCAGCTGGTGAACCTGGGAATATTGAGGCAATGCTACAATTGCCTCATGTACACAGACAACCCTCTCCTCCTCCCACAAAACACAAATACATGCGAGAGATGCAACTATACGGCCAAACTGGAGGCTGAGCTCTCTCAACATAGGACTGGCAAGACCAGTCAGGAGGAGAAGGTTACCACACACACTATAGACCCAGTCTCACATAGTACCATTACAACCTCAAATCATACAAATAAACACACAAAGACATACTCGGAGGCTCTGATCAAAAATCTACCAAAACAGCAGAGGCCACCAAAGCAGACACCCAAACAACCACCACCTCAGAACACAACACCTGCAACACATAGACCTCACAGTCAGAGTGTCAAACAGTCACAGCCCTTAAGGCCAAACACAATGCCAGACACACTAGTCATTGGTGACTCCATAGTCAGACACACTGACGTCCCGCTCACCAGACTGAGTAAGGAGAAGGTCACAGTAAGCTGCCTGTCGGGCACTAGAATCCGCCACATAACGCAAGCACTCAGGTCTCTCAACAGCAGGTACAAATATGACTCAGTCATTGTCCACGCTGGTGTAAACGACCTGAGACGTACCTCCTTGGACTACATGAAAAGAGACATTGAGGAGCTCTCTGATTATGTAGCCCAGGCAGGTATGACCCTGACCTTGAGCAGTATCCTACCTTCACCAAGAATGATGCCACAATACAGAGATAAGATGATCAGCTTTAACAATTGGCTTAAACACTGGTGTCATTCAAAGGGGATCCAGTGTCTGTCTGCCTGGGATGACATGCTGGACAAGCCACGCTGCTTCAAGGGACGGCTTGCACCTGTCACCCTGGGATTCCGGATATTGGCAAAGGCTCTTGCCACCCCATAGTGCCTTTTTAGGCAAGGCTCAAATTCTAAACCTACCACCCTAGAACACAAAAAGGAAAAAACTAAGGGTAATGCTGCTCAATGCCAGAAGTCTAAATCTCAAAATGCACGCACTCGAGGCCCTTCTCAGTATGGAGAACATCGATGTCTGTGCTGTGACAGAAACCTGGTTCAAGGCTCCTGAGAGCACCCCAGCTATCAGGTTTTACCTCATATCATGCATTCCGCCCCAAAATCCGGACAATACCAAGAAAGGAGGGTATCCATATTCATCAAGGACACCCACACCTCAAGACTGGTGGCAACGCACGATGCATCGGAGACCATCCAGGTGCAATTAACCATAGGCAAGACTGCTCTGCAAATTGTAGCATGTTACAGGCCACCCTCACAAACTCAGGAACCTCACATGGCCTTCCTGAAAACACTAGAGGGGATAAATGTATCACCAAACACCATCATACTAGGTGACTTCAATTACCCTAATATAGACTGGGAACACTACTCAAGCCCAAACACCCTAGCCCAAAAGTTCCTGGAATTCATAAACTCAAATGCCATGGAACAACTAGTCACCATCCCCACAAGAGGAGATAACATACTTGATCTCATCATCACGAACATGGGAGCACAATGTTCAACACCAGAAGTATACCCCTCACTGGTGAGATCAGATCACAAACTAATCTCACTGGAGGTCCTCATCCCACCCCTACCTGAAATAAAAAAGACCACAGTAAAGAACTTCTCAAAAGCCGACTTCACACTTCTAAAGACTAGTGTGGTCTCCTTGAAGGCCCCCGAGCTGGTGGAAAACAGTACTCAAGCTGCTGAATCACTTACAAATGCCTTCTACCAGCACCTGCAGGACTGCATGGATAAGGCAATCCCAAGCAAAACAAAGACTCTTTGTACCAAAGGCAAGCGTCCAGTCTGGTGGACCCCAGCCATAAACAAACTCTACAACAAAAGGAGGAAGCTACTACAAGATAGAGCAAAATCCTTAAAAGGTAAGACACCCTTGATCACTATAAGTAAAAAAGTAAGAGCTCTCATAAAATCATCCAAAGCAAATTTCGAGAGAAAAATAGCTAAAGACTCAAAAGACAATCATAAGGCCTTCTTTAGCTATGTTAGAAACCTGGGAGGAAACTCCCAGATATGCTCAGAACTAGTTCAAAATGATGTGAAGATTACTGATCCTACAGACATTGCCAACATACTGGCTGATAGGTCCAGTGCAAACTTCTCCCCCCCGAAAAGGAGAGATATCTATACCAAACGATTGCGGCCCCCCAAACATCTCCAGCGCCCAAGTGAGAACTGCTCTCTCCAAAGCAAAAAACACAGCATCCATGGGACCTGATGGTGTCCCCGAATGTGTGCTCCACGAACTCAATGAGGAATTAAACCCACAGCTAGGACAGCTGTTTAATCAAAGTCTTACCTCTGGATACGTACCCAGGGAGTGGCGCACTGCAACTGTGGTCCCACTTCACAAAGGCGGTGCCTCCACCGACCCTGGAAATTACCGGCCCATTAGCTTGACAAGCCTTATCTGCAAAGCCATGGAGAGGATCATAATGGACCTCATAAATAAAGACATTGGGAATTTGCAGACTTTGGATCCAACCCAGTTTGGCTTTGTCAAGGGAAGATCATGCCTTTTAAACTTGGTTGACTTTTTCGAAACAGTCACCAAAGCCATTGATGAGGGAAAGGCAGTCCATACAGCCTACCTCGATCTGGCTAAGGCCTTCGATACAATACCCCACTCGGGTATCATTGAAAAACTCATCAGCTTAAATGTTAACACATACATCACAAGATGGGTTGCAAACTGGCTGAGTGACAGAACCCACAGGGTCAGAGTTGCTGGCGCCATGTCAGACTCAAAGCCTGTCACAAGTGGTGTCCCACAGGGCTCAGTCCTGGGCCCACTCTTGTTTGGCATCTACTTTTCCGAAGTACAAGCAAACACAGAAGGATTATGGCTGACAAAGTTTGCAGATGACTGCAAACTGGGTGCCATAGTAGAAAACACATCTGACACAGATATCCTTCAGAAGGGTCTCGCAGAAACGGATAACTGGTGCCAGAGCCACGGCCTAAAGTTAAATGCCAAAAAATGCATAGTCATACCCTTCGGGAAAAACAAGGTTACCCCTAGCTACCAAATAGGTGTCAATCCACTGAGCACAGAAGAAGTTATCAGGGACCTGGGGACCCAGGTTGATAGTAGTCTGTCATTCGACACCCATGTAGCTAAAGTAGTTAGGAAGACCTTCTACATTGCCCACCTTATCATGAAGGGATTCTCATCTAGATCAAGGGAGGTCATAGTCTCCCTTTACTCATCACTCATCAGACCAATGATTGAGTACAATGCCCCATTCGGAATGTATCTGACCCGACACTTGCAGCAGCTGGAGAGGCCACAAAGTTCCTCACCAAAAGGATAAAGGGTCTCAAAAATCTGTCCTATGCTGCCCGACTGAAAGAACTCCAGCTCTATTCAGTCACTTACCGCTTGCTCAGAGGTGACCTTTGCCTAACATACAAGGCCATGTCAAACCCAGATTTGATGAATATGCTTCACCTCAAAAATCTAGATCCATCAGAGCCACAAGGGCGTGAGACTTAAACCTCGACACGGCTATTAATAGGACGTGCTGGAGGGATAGATTCATCACCCAAAGACTCCCTATGCTGTGGAACAAAATCCCGGTACATGTGAGGCAGAGCACCTCGCTGGCCTTGTTCAAGAGAAATCTTGACCAATGGATGGGAGATCGCAGATATACCCCAGGGATTACCTCAGTGTCACTGCTCAACAGAGGCACAGCAAAATAATGGGTATAGTTCCCCATACTTAAGGGGTGGCGTAAGCCACAAAACGATGGGCTAGGCTTGCAAATGCCCTCGGGCAGATAGCCTAGTATGAACCTATGAACCTATGAACCTAGGTAATGAAACCAACCTTATTCTTTTCAACATGAACCACAGTAGCACTTGCAAGAAAATTCATGATATCCATTTATGTCTAGATTTTTACTCCCCAGGCATTCTAATCACAACTGAAGCCTAGCTAAAACAAGAAGTAGCTGACAATGAAATTACCCCCCCCCCCCAGTTGTTAACATACTCAGAATGGACAGAAATCTTAAATAAGCGGGCAGTATTGCTATTATTTATAAAAACAACTTAGAAATAACTCCAGCCCATCTAAATATCACAAAATGTAATAATTCTAATTGCATATCCCAAAAAACAACCAAAATAAATATATATGTATCTCAGCAGTACACATCCCACCAGGCAACAACATTACCATAGCCAAAAATATCCTAAACTGGATATCTGGCAACATCCCTCAGATAACATTCATTTTAGATGACCTGAATATAGACTGGCAATTAATACACAGCAGCAACCCCAAGGATTCTTTTCACCTGTTTAGCTTCACCCCACTAATAAGCTCCACCACTAGAACCAACAAAAGCACTAACAGGCAGTACACACTGGGCTGGATATTGACAAACAAATCCATTAATATAAAATCATTTGGTTGCCTAACAGATACTATAAGTGGCCACCTCTCAACCTTTGTAATCTGACAACATAGTTCACCCAAGCAAATAATCTATAAACAAGTATGCAATTTAACTAGATTTGAAAACGACACATTTATTACAGTCCTGTCCAACTACAACTGGTATGTAATAAGAGTGATGCCCCTAGATGAAGCAGTTGCTCACTTCAATTACACCTTCCTAAAAAAACTAAATGACTTAGCACCAGTTAGAACAAGAAGGGTAAAATCTAATGCAGCACCTTGGCTAACAGAAGAGACCAAACAGCTCATGCTACAAAGAGAATGAGAGGTTGGCATAATGGTTAAGGTGTTTACCTTACAGACATAAGATTCAGGGTTCAATTCTTATATCAGGATAATTGGGTAGGCTTAAAAATGGCCCATAAGAGTGAATCCTTTGGTTATGCTTAAAAAAGGCCCTTGTGGTCATTAGCCTAGTAAACAACTATGACTCTATGAAGCTAAGATAAATGAAAAGAATGACATAAGAATAAAACACAATATGCCTACCGATATCTCAGAAACTACCAAGATTCTTGTTAAATCTGACAAGAAATCATACTACATTAATCTCCAAACAAAAGCACCAAAACAACCTCAAGTTTTTTGTTCCTCTCTAAACCACTACACCCTGTCCTTCTACTTAAAACAACAGAGTCCATTGCCAGTCAGTTCAACACTCATTTTATTCATTCAGTTCTATCACCAATCAATGACCACCTCACTTCACCCTCCAGCTTCCATCTGTTCTCGAAAGCAATATGCTGTCTTTTAGTTTTCAGCCTGTCCCAGCATCAACCATAAAAAAATTACTGGCCAAATGAAAACCATCAACCTCGGCTGATGATAACTTTCTCACTGAATTCCTCAAAATAGGTGCCGAAGCACAAGCCTTCCCTGTCTCCACTCTAATTAACTGGTTAATAACTGAAAACTATGTTCCATCCATACTGTTTTGCTTCTGGTGAGAGAAGAAGCAAAGGAGTATTGTATCCCACCAGAGTGAAGCTGTGGTGAGACCAACACTAGCAGTAGCCATGCAGTAGGCATTCAAGTGATTCCCTTATTTTCATAATTCTTGACAAGCTAATTTAATCTTTTCAGTAAGTAAGTACAGCTTAATTTGCTTATAACTTCAGAATATCTGCCTAAATACTTTATCCATAAATCATCAGGTTTTAATTATTAGTTTCCCCTAAAGTGTTTGGCAGTGCCCTGTATAGTCACAGATACTTTGAGCTGACATTTTTCCTATAAAAGCACAACTGAAATTTCACCAGTACCTAGTTGCACACAGGACAACTAGTTTGCAGTGACAAGCACTGCTTTCTGAATTGCAAACCAGATACTCCCGACATTACTTTATATTCTCACTCCAACAGTTTAATCAATAAAAAGGGTCCGTTGCCATGGATATGAACTTTCCCACTATCTCCATTACCAGCTTGGTGGATATGGACATCCTGAGACAATGTAAAAATTGCCTCATGTTTACTAACAACCAGTTAGGGTGGCCACGGTGGTGCAGCAGTTAGCATTGCCACCTCACAGCAAGAGGTTCTCCGGTTCGATTCTCGGCTGGGGTGCCTTCTGTGCGGAATCTGCATGTCATCCCTGTGGTTGCGTGGGTTTCCTCCTGATGCTCCGGTTTCCTCCCACATCCCAAAGACATGCTGTAGGTGGATTGGACATTCTAAATTGGCCCTAGGTGTGAGTGTGTGCATGTGTGTGCCTTCTGTGGAAGGTTGGGCGCTGGGCTGGCAACTCGACACCATAAAACCCCATTGCCAATCATGAGTGGACAGATGATCCGCTGTGGTGACCCCTAATCGGGAAAAGCCGAAAGAAGAAGATGTTTACTAACAACCAGTTAATTCTCAAGCAAATAGGTATGATATGTGACAGATGTATTTACACAATCTCACTGGAGGCAAAGCTCTCACATAAAAGCACTCCTAATGTCAGTCAGGTTGTCAGTAGTACACATGCTGCATGCATCACACACAATTCAAAGCAGACACAGACTCACATATGCTGAGGTACTTAATGTAACCCTCCTAAACCCCAAAGACCTTCTATATGAACTACACATAACAAACGCCCTTAGCAACATGCAGACGCCACACAGAAGACTCTCCAGCTGAGAACCAAATTGGAGAACCTCTTGCTGTGAGGCAACAATGCTACTGCTGCACCACTGCACTGTCCAATGTTTGTGTGATCACTGAGACATGATTTAAAACCGCAGACAGCAAACCAACAGTGCAAGATTAAAATGCCTTCTACACATTTAGACCAGCTACTACACAGACATGGACTAAAGGTGGAGGTGTCCCGATTTACATAAAAAATAAATATACCTCAAAACTGGTAAACAACTTGAGCTTCCCCCCATTCAAATAACCATAGTCAAAATCTAATACCACTTCATTACAAGCTATAGGTCCCCCTCTTTGACCCAGGATACCCATACCATGTGTTTAAACTTATTGAAAATACTCACCATCCAACCCAATACTATATTCATGGGTGATTTTAATTGCCCCACTATTAACTGGGAATCATGTACAACACCAAATGTACAGGCACAGAGATTCCTGGAGTTTGTAAGCACAAACTCCCTGGACAAGATTGTCAGTACACCAACAAGGGGTGCAACCATACTGGATCTGGTCCTCACTAATATGGGAAAGTGCTGCACACCCACTAGTGTAATGTCTTCCCTGATAAGGTCAGACCACAAAATGATGTCTTTTAAATTAAAAATAAAACCTGGAACCCCAGCTAATTCTGGAATTTTCAGAAACTACTCTAAGTCTAACTACTTACTATTAAGTGGTAACCTGGCAAAATGTCAATCCCCAGTAAACCCTAAGAACACTGCTGCCTGCCCAGAACTGTTCACAGAAACCCAATACAAGCATCTTAATAGCTGCATAGAGGCAGCTGTACCTACCAGGAGAAGTACAGAACTAACTCACAAAACAAGCCACCCTGTTGGAATTACAACATCAATGGGCTATATAGCAGAAGGAAAAAAATCATGCAAAAAAATTATAGGTTGCAGTACCCAGCAGGAAAAAGTACTCTCATCAAACTAAATAAACAACTCAGTGGACAAATACAGTCTGCCAAAGCCAAATCTGAGGTAAATTTGGCCTCACAGACCAAGGACAACCATATGGCATTTTGCAGCTATGTCAGCAACCTCAGAGGCAATACACAATTGTGCGCAGAGCTCATTGTAAATGGAGCCACCTATACTGAGCCAGAAGATGTAGCAAACCTACAGGCAACAAATTCATCTCCAACTTTACCTCCCCCCCCTCAACCTTCCCTCAGGAAATACCATCAAATATAACTCCTTCTGCTATCACTAGGGAACACTTCCTTAATGCTCTCTCTAAGGCCAAGAACACTGCATCAATGCGCCCAGACAATATCTCAGGATGCCGTCTAAATAGCATGAAACTTGCTCTATCAGGCCATCTGGAATTGCCATTTAACTGTACCCTCAAAACAGGCTTCGTGCCTCATGAATGGAGAACAGCAACAGTCATCCTTCTGCATAAAGGTGGCCCATCTACAGACCCTGGAAACTATAGACCCATAAGTCTCACTAGTCTTGTATGTAAAGCCATGGAAAGAATTATCATGGAAATGATCAATAATGATGAAGGAAACCTCCAAACACTGGACCCAACAAAGTTTGGTTTCATCATGGGCAGGTCATGCCTAGTCAACCTGGTGGACTATTTTGATAAGGTCACCAAAGTAATGGATGAGGGGAAAAGGGTTCACACTGCCTACCTTGACCTGGATAAGCCATTTGACTCAATCTCCCACTCAGGCATTGTTGAGAAGCTTAAGATGTTAGGTACTAACCATTATGTAACCCGTTGGATAGCCAGCTGGCTCACAGGGGAGTCCACCTCTACAAAAAGGCCAGTCATAAGCAGAGTCCCTCAGGGATCAGTCCTGGGACTGCTCCTTTTTGGCATTTACTTCTCTGAAGTCAAGGCCAATGCCAATGGCCTCTGGCTGACTAAATCTTCAGATTATTGCAAATTAGGAGCTGTCATTGAATCACCCACTGACACAATTGTTCAATTGTTCTCCAGGAAAGGCTGACACAGACAAATAACTGGTGCCAGAACCATGAACTAAAACTGAATGCCAAGAAATGCATAATAGTATCCTTCAAGAAGCCATCCACCTCTCTTATCTAACATATTGACAACACATACCTACTCTCTTAACTAACATATTGACAACACATACCTAAGAGTTAACCCAGTAGTCAGGGACACGGGGACACACATAGACAGAAATCTAGCCTTTGACCATTACGTATCTAGAGTACTAAGTAAATCATTCTATGTTGTACAACTTATAAACAAAGGTATGACATCTACATCCAAGGAAGTCATTGTTCCACTGTATTCAGCATTCATCAGACCAGTCATTGAGTACAGTGCCCTCTTTGGTATATACCTAGCCAGGCATATCCAACAATTGGCACATCCACAGAGGTTCCTCACTAAAAGAATACAGGGCATAAGTAAAACATCCTATGTAGACAGCCTCAAGGTCCTATCCCTGTATTCTGTCTCCTACAGGCTTTTGAGGGTAGATCTATGGCTGGCATACAAGGCATTATCAAACCCCATGCTGATGGACCTCCTGCATATCTGCAAAACAAACAGCACCAGAATTATCCATTCTAAAGACTTTAACCGTGTCTGTGATATAAATAGGACCTGCTGGAGAGAAAGGTAATATCCCATACACTAGCCCTTCTCTGGAAGAGGTTTCCCATCCATGTGAATCAGAGTTCCTCCCTAACCCAATTCAAATGTAACTTGGACAACTGGATGGGGAATTGGAAATTCATCCAAGGTTTGGCTCCTGTGCCTCTAATGGATACAGGCAGCCTCTAAATGGTTCAGCTCCCAGGCCCCTGCTTGTAAATGTTTCATCTCCCAAGCCCCTGCTTACACTTATCAACGGTAACAGAATTTGTCAGAGATTTGAGATGCATGGCTAGGCTTCAAAAGGCCATTGTGTTTGTTAGTTTCATAGGTTTATAAGTGTTCACTAGACTATTTGGAAAAAATCCATTATTACACCCCTTCACAAAGAAAGTACTTCAACAGAGTTAACAAACTACAGACTTATTGCTATCCTATCACTCCTCTCTAAAATCTTTGGGAAATGTATTCACTCTCAGTTTATGAAACATATAATCAAACACAATCTCCTCTCCAACACCCGGCATAGTTTCAGGCCCAACCATAGTACTACTACTGCCCTCCTCAGGCCAACCACAGTACTACTACTGCCCTCCTCAGGCCAACCACAGTACTACTACTGCCCTCCTCAAGCCAACCACAGTACTACTACTGCCCTCCTCAAACCTAACCACAGTACTACTACTGCCATCCTCAACTTCAAAAACATAGTAAACCAATACAGAAATGAGAGCAACCTTGTCTCTTCACTTTTCCTTGACCTTTCCAAAGCATTTGACACAGTGTCCCAACAAAAGCTCCTCTCTGAACTTGCAGGACTAGGTCTCACTTACCAATCCCTCCCCTGGTTTCACAGTTACTTATGCAATCATCGCAAGCAAATAAATAGCAACAAAACCTTTCAGCATTTCAAGTAATCTCTGTTGGTGTTCCCCAAGGGTCAATACTCAGCCCCCTTCTATTTAATATTTTCATAAATAAACTTCATACTGCTACAAAACCTGCCACTCTTGTATAATATACGCTAACGATTCAACCCTTATCTGCTCTGTACTTCTATAAGAAAATTACAGGAAACCACTCAAAAATCTAAATATGGCTAAAAATGTCAAATTGCTACTTAATTCCAACAAAAAAACTTATGCCATTTACTTCAAAACAATACCTTAACCAGAAAACCAGAAAAAAACATTTCTTATTACCTCAAGTAAAAAAACAAAAAATAGAAACCATAAGCCAAACAAAACTACTTTGAGTCATAATAGATGACAACCTCAAATTTGATCGCCACATACTTCATTCCATCAAGAGAAGTCTGTTAGATTTTATGAATATAAATCTGAAATTAATTATGTTGTAAATATGCTGAAAGAAAAGGCTTGCTTAAATGCAGAAACAAAGTTTAAGTAAAATGTGATCAGCAGTCATACTAAATGACCATGGCTTGGAAAAGGAATCTGCTGAATGGACATTATTCCCTTACAGACTCAAAGCAGGATGTATGCAAGAACAAAAATGCAAAATCTGCTTTTAAAGAACAATGACATATTTTTCTGCATGGAAAATCAGGATATGACATAAGAACAGATGTTTTTTTGTACAAAGATCCAAATAAAATACAGGATGTTCACACTGTCAGAAAAGCTGATCTCTGACAATGTGTTTTCTCAAAATATGTTTTCTTCATAAAAAACAGGATATGCTTATCAGCATTGACATAAGAACACATGTTTCTATACACAGATTCAAATAGAATACAGGACAATGTGTTTCCTCAAAATATGTTTTTCTACATGGACATCAGGACACTGTTACAGGATATTCACACTGTCAGAAAAGCTGGTCTCTTACAAGACATTGTTAAACAAGGAAGTTTAGTATTGTTTCTACAGGATAAGCAATTCTCCAAAATATGTTCAAAAACTGTATATAAAGAGCTGTATAAATCCAGTTGTTAGAGAGGTTTGGTAGGGACACAAGTCCCGAGGTAAATGTTATATCTCTCACATCATCTGTACTATATGAGAAGTAAAGTTGGAACAGTACTTTTAAGCTGCAACGTTTGTCCAGTTTTATTTATTATAAAAGTTATTGGTTACTGCTCTTAAAGACAAGTGCTGCAAAGTATATTCTCTCATCAGTGTATATTCTGCAAGTTTCTGTATGCAATAGACTGTGATTGCAAATATAACTAGACTTTGAATTTTAGTAAGAATCCATCCAGGCAAGAAGCAAGAAGCAAGTAAGAGCCATATAATATTTTTTCAATGGCGAGGCAGCTGAGTGACTAGCACCATGTAATTTTTTTCAATGGCAAGCTAGTCTGCATTTGAACCTACAATCTGCATTCAAACACAGAAGGAGTGATGGTAAGCCCTGCAGAGGGTCACTTCAGTTAAATTGCAGTAACTAACATTTGTACGTATGTGTCAATTCTGAACAGAAGTATTCCAGTTTATGCAGCGTGCAGTAGTAAAGTTTTTTTTAGACGTCTACAATCCGGAGTGAGACTAGTTCAAGAAATTCGCAGTGCCATAAATTCTTCAAGAAAAGGGGATATCCACTAGCCCATCAGTCCACTGCCTGTTGTGCTTTCCCAGCTTCTCAAGTGACTCTGAAAAATTTCCAGCCATCTGCAATAGCAGCCTGATCACCTGTTTTCTTGCTAACTGGTAAGACTTTTTTCTGTGTCACATATTTAGTGTGGATGATGTTAAAACAGTTTGTATATTCTTAAGAGAGTTTTTATATTCTTAAGACAGTTTGTATATTCATATATAGTTTCTGTATTCCTAGACAGGTTGTATATTACTAGATAGTATGGATATTATTTATAATTCATGCAGGAGTAAACCAAACTTTAGTAAATTGCTAAGTTGGTATACACAGCACATTAGTAAATGTAAAACCTTATTAGGGCAGGTTGATAGTAAGGCATTATGCAAATGTATTACAATATTTGACTGGTATCTCAAAGAAAATCATGTGAAATATGACAAATGTTTATTGTGTGCTTCAACAAAAACTGCATTTTGTGTATTATGTCATAAACATATTGCATCATATTGCTAAAAAATAGACTGTAAAGACAGATCTGAAGAATTAACTAAGGGTAAAGTGTTTCCATTACATTCTGATGTTGAACAGTTATGTCCTGTCACCACATGTGAGTCAAATCAGTTACTGATAGAACCCCTAGTACATTTTGTTATAAAGCAATGTAGTAAACTTCTAAAAGACAGACACAATGAGTTCAGGAAGCTTAGACAAGTTATACACACATCTTTTCAAAAGTGCATAGGAGTTTCAAATTCAGCAGAACAGCTTACTAAAGAATGTCAGAAAGACCATACAACATTCCAGGAAATTCTTCAAAAGCAGTTGCAGGATAAAGGAAATAAATTAGCTGAACTGACAGAGACTTGAAATTTCCTACATACACAGCTAATCTGTGCAAAAGAAATATATTTTATAATATGTTTATGTTTTGAAAATGGTTAAACATACATGGTAGGATAGTAGGATCTGATGTCTGGACAAATCATTCTTAAATGTTTTACTTTCATTCAGTTAAAGCAAGACATCTATCAGTACTACAGTAAAGTAAAGCATATGAATGCCATTCATTAGCATAGTCAAAAGGTAAACAAAACTGTTCTAGTGTATTATAATATATAAAATTAAATAAAAATAGATGAGTAAAAATTTAAAGTCACAAGACTGACATGCTTGTATAAAGATATACAGATACAAGACAAACATGCAGTGTGTTCCTTTCATATAGAGTACATCTGTTACAATACACAAGAATAACAGTCAGACAACAGCAAATATAAATAATATAAATATAAATGTGTTGGTTAAACTAATATCTATTTTGTTTTTTACAATTTGTTTATAATTATATTCAAACAGTTTTTGTAAAATTAATGGCAGGACAGTTAAATAGTTAAATAAAAAAATAAAAAAATACTGAAATCCATGTAAGGTAATTGTAAAATGATGTCTATTTATGCTGTATAAATGCATAGTTATGCAAATCACAATCACATTAAAGGAAAAATGCTAAAAGAATTAACTATAGTTTACAGAGTATGAAATGTGAGCTCAGACCTTCCTAGACTGGATGAATAGTTACAGGAAATGCTGGAAAGATAAGATAAACAACAAGACTGATTGCCAGATAAGTAGCTTGAGTTTTTCTAAAGCATCATTGTTATTAAAACATAATTGTTAAAATGTTTACAGGCAACACTATTTAGTAATTGTCATAAAATGTCACAGTTGTGCATTGATGTCACTAATAATCTGTTTGCAAGTAAATGTTAAAAGAGAAGAAAAAACCTCAGTTGCATCAAGTACAGCCAGCAAATGGGCTACAGTATACATACAGTTCAAAACAATTGTGCAGGAGGGTGTAAATGCCTACTAGTGGTAGTGAACAGCAAAAGCTTTATAAAAAATTATCAAAATCAGACAAAAGTCCATAATTTAATAAAATAAATGTGTGGCCAGAGTGTTGGGCTGACATGCATTCTATTCTCACAGCATAAAGCAGGTAAACAGTGCTGAAGTACTACGGGGGAGGGGTACTTTCTCAGTTTTACACTGACTGTATAAGCAGCACTGCACAAGGGTTTGAAATAAAGCTATAGGAAAAATAAACAAGGGTCTGAAATAAAGCTACAGAAAAATAAACAGCAAGGGTCTGAAATAAAGCTACATAAAAATAAATAATAAGGGTCTAAAATAAAGCTACAAGAAAAAATATCTCATTCCTTCTTGACAATACTCTTTTATGGGGAGGGAAAAACAGGTATTAGTGTATTAGAAATACTGGTAAACTGGATTAAACATGACAGGATAAAATATTTTACAAGTTGTTAATAGCTATCATAATGGTTATTATTGTATTGTTTAGTATTAAATTGTATTTACAACCTGTTAAATTGTAAAGCTATACAAGAGATGGTTTAAAAAACAAGAGATGATTTAAAATTGATTACAGCTATACAAGAGAGAATAAAGATATGCAAAATGCATAAATGTTTCTAATAGCAAGAATGGTCACTATTTTTAATAAGTTCTTGGCAAAACAATGTTGGTATAAAAAAAACATCAATGTTTCTAATTGCTGAGTATGTAGTTTAAAATAACAGGACATATGGATTTGGTGTCAATTCCACTAGATATTTCTAAAGAGACAAACATTTTCCAAGATTTTGCTTAATATTAATGTTATTAAATTTGTAAGATTAGACTAAATGTACTTTATAGTCTTTGTATGTACAAATGCAGAAGAATTCAGTACAAATGAAATTAATGTCTAGTAATGAATATGTGTGAAAAAAACATATTTAAAGAAAAAATGGGTCCAGGATACCTACTAGATTGAAATGCATAAATAGCAAACAGTCTGTGTAAATACATACTGTACAGAATACATTGTAGCAGTTCAAAGACATGACCACAATGTTATGGTTAAAATGACATTGAAATTGTGTGTTTTCAGTAGTGTATAAATGCTTGCAGTAGCACATAGTTATTGTCTCATAGTTAATTCAACAGCTGCAAAGAGTTAATGAAACAGTTCTAAGTCATAAATTAAATTCTGTGATTGCAAAATAATAAATTGATCATGTTAAAAAAAAAATAATAACATTAAAGCAGACACAGCTCATAACTGATAAAATATTTTCACAGAATGGTCTGCAAGAAAACGTTGTTAAATACATTCAGTTTTGGTAGTAATACTTTAATATCATTGTATTAACTATGTAAAATTGCATTTTGATTTGTTGTATCAAACTAAAGGTTTGTTTCTTGTGTTTTCTATATAAAATGTTTTGAGTATGTTTAAAAACAGAGGGAATTGTTAGATTTTATGAATATAAATCTGAAATTAATTATGTTGTAAATATGCTGAAAGAAAAGGCTTGCTTAAATGCAGAAACAAAGTTTAAGTAAAATGTGATCAGCAGTCATACTAAATGACCATGGCTTGGAAAAGGAATCTGCTGAATGGACATTATTCCCTTACAGACTCAAAGCAGGATGTATGCAAGAACAAAAATGCAAAATCTGCTTTTAAAGAACAATGACATATTTTTCTGCATGGAAAATCAGGATATGACATAAGAACAGATGTTTTTTATACAAAGATCCAAATAAAATACAGGATGTTCACACTGTCAGAAAAGCTGATCTCTGACAATGTGTTTTCTCAAAAATATGTTTTTCTTCATAAAACAGGATATGCTTATCAGCATTGACATAAGAACACATGTTTCTATACACAGATTCAAATAGAATACAGGACAATGTGTTTCCTCAAAAATATGTTTTTCTACATGGACATCAGGACACTGTTACAGGATATTCACACTGTCAGAAAAGCTGGTCTCTTACAAGACATTGTTAAACAAGGAAGTTTAGTATTGTTTCTACAGGATAAGCAATTCTCCAAAATATGTTCAAAAACTGTATATAAAGAGCTGTATAAATCCAGTTGTTAGAGAGGTTTGGTAGGGACACAAGTCCCAAGGTAAATGTTATATCTCTCACATCATCTGTACTATATGAGAAGTAAAGTTGGAACAGTACTTTTAAGCTGCAACGTTTGTCCAGTTTTATTTATTATAAAAGTTATTGGTTACTGCTCTTAAAGACAAGTGCTGCAAAGTATATTCTCTCATCAGTGTATATTCTGCAAGTTTCTGTATGCAATAGACTGTGATTGCAAATATAACTAGACTTTGAATTTTAGCAAGAATCCAGCCAGCAAGACTGAGTGTCATAAGAACACTGCAGATCCATCACTCCAAGCAAGAAGCAAGTAAGAGCCATATAATATGTTTTCAAAGTCATCAAAAACTTGGCTATCTGTATAGAGCTAAACACTACCTGACAGATCAAGGAAGGATTACCTTAGCAGCAACATACCTCCTTTCTTCTCTATTATATGATTCCCCTATTCTTACAAATATCAGCACTGTATAAAACTAAACTAGCCTCCTGCTACTACAAAATAGCAACATTTGCAACCAACTAACCTTACAAAACATACCACTGCCTTGCATTAAAATAGTTAAACTGGCTTGAGCTCTCAAAATAATTGACATAGCCATAACTAATTATTGCCCACAATCTACTGTACTCAAGATAAATTCCCAGCATTCCAAAATACTCTGTTGTACTATTCATCCACTAAAGACCTTCGCTCTGGCAATAAACTTTTACTATGCATCAGTAAGACTTTCAACACTGCTGAAACCTCTCTACTCTCAATTTGTGTCAAAACTGTGGAATGAAACCCTGCAGAGTAAAAACAGATAAAAAAAACTTAAATAGTTTCAAACCTTTGCTTAAACAGCACCTGTGCCAACATGGCTCTGTTCTTCCTGCTCACCTGGCTAGCTTTACTCAGATTACTTTTCTCCAGCTCTTATAGGCACTTTGCTTCCCAGTCATTTTGTACCTTATAGCTACTCCTCATGCGGCACTAATTTCCCAAACTCTTACCTTTTCTTCCTTCTCTCACACCCCACCACTAACTACAATTCCTCCTCTGTCTACTTATCTTCTAGCTTATTTCTGCAACGTCTCCTTTCATATCTCTTTTATCATTTTTCAGCTTCATTCTTCTAGTCTGTATATAAATTATTACTAAACTCAAAAACACCCCATTTTGATCTTTTAACTGCAGCCATCATGCTTTTAATGCATTGATTGTTATTGTATGTTATTTGTCTAGTTGATAATTATCCAATTTATGTTAATGTTTGTATTTTTTTTGTTTTTTTTTTGTATTAAAATGCCATGCTCAAATAAGAAATATTTAAAAATATTTAACAATCATGTAAATAAACTCAGATATAGATGTTATTACCCTGCAACTATAAATGTACATCATGTAGAACTTAAATATGGAGCTTTTCTCCCGGACCTCTGCTAAAATGGATTTTACCCGATCGGACTTTTCCAGTTATCAAAGACAAATAAGTAAATATATACATAAATAAATACATACATTTTGCTCTTATAGACTTAGAAAGGTGATAGAATAGTAAGATTTGCATTTGTATGCATTTTCCTGAGGGATATGAAGTATTAAACTCAAATGTCTGTCATTATTTAGTGACTTCAATCCTTAATGATTTTCCAGAAAACCAAAAGTTTTATGAGGAACAGACTAAAAATATGAGTCATAATTCTGGACATTCTGCGAACATTTGGACAGTTGAGAGGAAGCACATGTGCAGCAACCTATATGATTAATACCAACTGCAGTATATCACAAACTATTTGAAGGGAGTGGGGTTAGGTATTGAAGTCCACAATTTTCATGCAATTTTTGCAAAATATTTTTACATTTTTTTGACAAAAAAGTCCAGTGTTTTAGTGGTCCTGCTAATGGTTCTTTTACTTGACATTATTGTTACAACGGCACATTTTCTCCATTGATTTAATTATACATCGTTACTTGACTCGCGTTTATCTTACAAAGTTTCTTTGTTAAATCGTGTAACTGTACACTTGTAACATCACTCATTCAGTCCTTTTAGAGGAGGCAAGGTCTGTTTCTCTTAAAGCTTGATCATTTCTTATGTCACAAATTATTTTGTTCATTATCAAAAACCATGCAGATCCCCAAATCCACTGTCTTTGGATTGACTTTTAGCTTAGTAAAGCTACTGAATTTTATTTTCTTGCGAAAAATAAAGGATTGATAAATAGAAGATTTTTTCCACATTCGCAATAATTCTTGTATTTTTTCTTTATTGCTTCTCTTTTATCTCTATCATTTTGTTGAAAAGTAAATGTATTACATAACTTGATGGTATCTTCCTTTGTAGTGTTTGATCTATTTTGCTTTTCAGGCTTCTTGGATATTCTGCAACAAACTGAATTTTTGAATCTATATATTTTTTTTTCTGATAAACTAACTTCCGGCAAGAGAATTCCTTCTGCTTACAAAAAATAAGCTTGAACTCACATTATGTTTGTGTGCAACAGAACAAGAAATTACTGAAAAATAATTTTTCCCCTTTTAAATTTTCTGATACCATATGTCATTTATCAGGATACTCAGTAAAGACACGTGTCACCAGCCAGCATGAGGTCTTTACTCTGACTGCCTTACAGAATGAGATAGATCTCATGACATATATCTACTATTACAAGAAGTCTATACCTTTCAAAGATATATATATATATATATATATATATATATATATATATATATATATATATATATATATATATATATTCCAATACATGGCAACTAGTCTGAGCTGATATTTACCGGAACATTGTTTTAATTCTTGGGGACTTTCCATCATTATTTACGTACATCTGTTGATTGTGGGTGGTACACCTTTTTCTTCTTTGTTTGACAAACTTTTGGCTTGTACAATGGCCTAAGAGATTATAATAGATTTATTGAACTAGAACATTTTCCACTTCAGTTTTTCAAGAATACTCTGGAAGTTAAATGTCTGTGGCTCAGTTTTTATCTGCATAGTACCTTATTAAGTTAAATCTAAAATTTAATTTTATATGCTGCATTAGTTCCTGAGAGTTTATTTTTCACTAAGCCTTCTCTGACTATATTTACTGTGCTTTTATCACTGCTCACTAGCTTTCTGTCATATTTTACGAACTCTGTTTCCTGATGGTGTATTATTTTTATCAGTTGCACGGTTCTTGTTATGATAAGACTTACTTGTCCCCAACATGTCTTTTTATCCTTTCCACCCATTTGACTACCCAGTGCTAAGCAACTCAGTTTTCTGCAGCTGTTGGAAGCTGGGGATATCCAGAAGATATCAGATATGGGACATGTGGTCCTCACTCTGTGCATATCCTGACCTGAGAGGCGTAAATAGAGTTACAGTGAAGTTACAATGGGCAGGAGTTCATCAAGCCTAATGACATTATGGCTGGAATTAGATGGCCATCTTCTACTGTTAGGCAAAGCCTTTCTTCCTGAAGCCTTTTCCAGGGTCATGCTGCTTAATGCTAGATTGACCTAAACAAACTGACCACTGTTTATGATTTGCTACAACTAATCAACCTGGTGTTTGTAGCATAGATCTGGGTGTTGCATGATGGACCGCACTTAACTATATTCTTTCATCTAGGTGTTCATGTTATTCACAGCCCTAACCAGAGTAATAATGTTGGTAGAGTTGCTATCCATTTTCGAGCTAAGTCCAAGGTGTCCCGGTTGAATGCTGAAAGTGCCTACACTTTTGATTACATCCAAGATGCAGGAGTGAATTCCAAATGTTTCCTTATGCATCCATATGCATCCATCTACCCAGATGCTTGGCAGCTTCTCATTGACCTAGAGTTAAAGTTAATCTTGGGTGATTTTGATGCTTGGACCCATTACCAAGACCAATAAACTTACTATGGAATTCCTTAAATGTTGAGAGAGTTTTTCTTTCACTCCATTAATTTCTGCTGCTACCCATATTTATGGATACTTTTTTTGGACTTGGTCTTCTTGGTGAGTCTAGAAGCCTGCAACTTAGTGGTGGAACCAGTCTCATGGCCCAACCACCACTTACTAAAAATCAGAGTTTCCATAGACCTGGGCTGAATTTTGTTATGTTGATTTTGAAGAGCTCATGAATGTCTTCTTAGTTTTATAAATCTTCACTGTAGTCCTACACAGTTGGTTAAATTGTACCTCAAATCATAAGGGCCAGTTATTTTCCCAATACTCTGGCCATCTTTGAGAATTAGGGTTTTCTATCGCCACTTAAAAAGGTCCTGATAAACCTTATACTAAGAAATACACTATTGCATTTTGACACACTATTATGTCTAGGTTTTACTTTATTGGCTGAAAAAATAAGAAATGTTATCCTATTTTAGTAACATAAAACTCTAGAACACAGATGTGATGTGATTCCTTATAACCTCTCACACTTTTGGCCTAATATGAGCCCTTTCTCAGACATTAATAAGCAATAAAACACTATTATCATCTCTTTCTTGTTTTTATTTGTAGTGTTATTGCAAAGGTGGCCTATGTGTGGATGTCATCGTATTTGGCATCACACAACCTCTTTGATCCATGAATGACACTCCAGCTTTAGTTCAAACCACAGCATTCAGATATCCTTTTTTGGAAGGGGGTTATTAGTAAATCCCTTATAATTAGGGATCAGTGCATATGTTACATGTAGGCACTCCTTGATCTCAAAGTGGATATAGACACTGTAGGCTATGGTGACTATTTGTATTTGATTTCTTGGATAGAGCACTGATCTACAGGGACCTTTTTCAGACTCAGCCCAGGAGCAGTATCTGGTTAAGTGACTTGCTCAGAGTTACACAGTTAGGCTATGGAGGCTCAGGGAATCAAACCTTGCACCACTGAACCACAGGAGATAGCTTGTTAACAGCACATTAGTCCTCTAAGCCAACTGCCAGACTAAATTGAGCACTTGTTTTTCTACTACCAGGTGATTCACTTCTTACCTCTTACTGTCCAGCTATCACATGTTCCACCCCTCCTGGAATATACTGGAGGAATCGATTGGAATTCATATCATATCACCATGACTTTGGTTTGATTATTGATGACAGGCTGACTGTTTAGGACTGGTTGTCAGCTGTTGTTAAATGTTCTTATTATCACCTTGACAATGTTAACCGGATCCATAATTTACTTCCATCTTCAGACCTGCTGATGGGGATCCATGCACTTGCGCCAGCTCATTTTCACTACTGCTATGACTGTTACCTTTACAGATGGTGACCTGACATGGTTGTAGTAAGTGCAGAACCTGGCATGTCACAGTTTGACTATTGCATCTCATACCTAGACATAAAACACCTACGGAGTCTGCTCTGGCTACCAGTCCCTGCCAGGTCAGTTTCTAAACTTCTTATACTTGCCTTTTTAGCTCTGCACAATCTGGATCCTACCAGCTTAAAAGAGCCGTTGGTTTCACATTCCCTGATAAGACCTCTTAAATCACCAGCCGGATAAAAAATACATCGAAATTAATGGAAATTGTGGGAATAATACATACAGAACAATGTTCAGGAGGCGTGAGGTTTAAGGGAAGGCAGGAGTTCAGCAATTCATGTAATGTTGGGAGTGATGATAACTGCAAGTAAAGAAAAGACATGTAATGTATAATGTACATAAATGGAACAATATTAACATGGTTTGTTTTCTTTTCAGTTAATGTATGTCTGCCTACGTCTTAGTTGAGAATTTAATAAATGCGTTTTTAAAATTAAAAAAAAAACTTCAGAGAGGGAAAATGTAGATTACATAAGGAATGCAAGGTAAACTCAACTAAATTTGTAGATCTTTTAGATGTCATCATAATGAAGACCAATAAAGTACAGTGGTTATAAGTTTTTATGCATAAAATTAATATTTATTTTAAATATGAATTAGGGGGAGGATTTGGCATAGTGGTTAAGGTCATCACCTCATAGACATAATGTACAAAGTCTGACTCTGATCTAGGGTTATTGGCTAGACTTAAAGTGGCCTTTCAGGGAAGTTAGTCATGTATTCACCTATGAACCATTTGTTAGTATGTGCTTAGCTACAACATGTATAATTTTTTTTAATTCAAAAAGTTCCCGTTTAATAGAACAAAAAAAGAAATCTGCTGAACTTTGTAGGAAGGTATTTGAATATGTGAATGTCAGAAGGCAATAAGAATATACTTCTTGCATTTAATGATAACAGTTAAAAACCTTTTATAAAGCCTAAACAGTGACATGCTTGGTAAAGGGCTTTGCTTTATTTTCTAAGAGTCTAGAAAAGTCTGGAGAAATGATGTCTGGGATGGCAAAGCAGAGCAGGGGGAATTCTTCAAGAAAGACAAAGCAAACCAGGACCTTCCAACAGATGGTGTTAATTTTATGCCTGTGACTCTGTCACATGCAAAAAAGGGCCACAGACTCAGCAGTATAATAAAGTTAATAAAATTAAGGCTACTTATGAGATCACATTAATACACTTATGAGAAGATACAAAGATGTTGTTTAAAATAGTGTAGTACTTTTGTGAGTATAAAAGTATGTCCTATCCAGGCACCCTTCTTCTGCCCTTGTCCCGATCCTTCCTTTCTTTGTTGTAGACCTCCATGAACCTTTTATTCCACATTAATACTGCACCTCTTCAACAGAAAATGCATTTCAGGATCTTAGTACCATGTCTGTGCAGTAAGATTTCATTAAATTTATTTTCATCTGCCCCCTCTTCTATCCATTACCATGTCCTTTTCCTTCTAGTATATTCTTCCTTGTAACTGTGACCCTCTCACATGTCCCTAATAGTGCAGCTTGCCACACTGAATGCACCCTTCTTTCCTCCTAGATGTACGCATTCTGTGTACATGCCCATATGTTTAAGTGTTGCCCCATTTTGGTAGGTCTGATTTGCACACTCTTGACTACCCTGCTTTCATTTTCTTAGTAAAGCTTGAAGAAACAGTACTTCAGATACCTGTAAAATGATTAAATTACTCTCAAATTTATGGCAGCTGTTCAAAAAGCTATGCACACCATTATATTCCTGGGTTTTTGTAATGCCTTTTCATGAGCAGAGAAAGATCGCAAATCCATTACCTCATCTTTTCTTTCTGTCCATCCTATGGCCACATCATAAAGTGTGTGTGCTTCCCTGGATTCCCACACCAAGGTGAATAACCTTTATTTTCCACTTAAATTCAGTCTACTACCTATAAACCTACCCAGTAAGCCTTAATAACTTTTGTTAGAATTTTACTTTTCCATTTTTCACCATTTTTTACTAGTAACTTGGTTCTGGTGTCATTTTTCACCAGTGTCAGCATATAAAGCTGTGGTGATCTACTCCTTTCTTGCACTTCTTCTGTCAGTTCCCTCCCCATCTGTGACGCTCTGCTTGTATTCGGTCAGGCATTTTCCTCCCCATCTGTGACGCTCTGCTTGTATTCGGTCAGGCATTTTCCTGCTACTTCACCATTTCAAGCCTGATCCCACTCAGTACCATTAAATATCTTCCCAAACTACCAGTGTAGTACAGTTCCAGATTTGTTAATGCCGGTCACATATACACAGCCACACACCACTCCTCACCCACGTCACTGATGGCCCAACACATGATCTGTATAAAGTGATGCTGTTAGCCAAGAGGAAGAGAGTTGGCATTTGGAAAATGCACTGTTCTGCTAGACATAATCTTTCTCTAACCGTCTCTGAAATGAAAATTAAACCAACAGAGCTGTAGTGACCATGATATACCACAGGTCCTGCCCAACAGAGCTGTAGTGACCATGATATATCCCAGGTCCTGCCCAACAGAGCTTTAGTGACCATGATATAACCCAGATCCTGCCCAACAGACCTGTAGTGACCACAATATACTCCAAGCCCTGCTCAACAGAGCTGTACTGACCATGATATACCCCACATCCTGCCCAACAGAGCTGTAGTGACCATGATATACCTAGGTCCTGCCCAACAGAGCTGTAGTAACCATGATATACCTCAGGTCCTGCCCAACAGTGCTGTAGTGACCATGATATACCCCAGGTCCTGCCCAACAGAGCTGTAGTGACCATGATATACCCCAGGTCCTGCCCAACAGAGCTGTAGTGACCATGATATACCCCAGGTCCTGCCCAACAGAGCTGTAGTGACCATGATATACCCCAGGTCCTACACAACAGAGCTGTAGTGACCATGATATACCCCGGGTCCTACCCAACAGAGCTGTAGTGACCATGATATACCCCAGGTCCTGCAAGAGAACTAACACTGCCTGACATTCTGATGTTTCTGCTTGGTTTCTAGGAAGGCAGCACATGACTGCCAGGGGGTAAACCAAGCAGTACTGCCAACTCTTTTAGCACCATTGAAGACACCTTATCTGGCTCGTGCACTTTATCTCACCAAAGTTCCCAATCATCCTCCAGTTTATCCATTAACCCTCATCCATATCTACCCTACATATAAGGATGTATAACACCACCAATAACCCCAAAATAGCAGATGATGAATAGGAAATTGGCCAGCTTTGTGGAATGCTGTGAATTCTGGTAGCGTAAGTGAATGCAGAAAATACATCAGAAAAGCGAGCATCAAGAGAAAATGGTCACAGCCAGAGGGAAGCAGTACTAGCTGTAATAACAAAGTGGAAAGTGACCCTTCTGTAATTAATTTATTCATTTTTTTTATTTGTTTAGTAAGTAATAACCTTCTTTTCAGTGGAGATGTAGCGAAAAGAGTTCCAGTGTTAAAAGTCATACACATACATAATATAAAATTAAAGATACTGCTAGCTTTGCCATGTGGTAGACAGAATACTTATAGACAAGTTTAGGTAATAACATTACAGTTGCTAAAAAATCATAACGAATGACAGTACATGACAGGCACCACACGAATCAAGTGAAGGCAAATACAATGAGCAACAAACTTGTGAAAGGAAATACAGTTGTCTCAAGGAGAACTCTTAAAATGTAAAAAAGTTTATTTTACAACTTAAAATGCTTTTCGTCACCCCACATAGGGAAACTTCCTCAGAAATAAAAAACTAAAAGAAAGTAACAGTTTTTAAACTAACCCGCACTAGTCATCACATGACAGGATAAGCCAATCATCACAATAGTTCATTCAAACATGTGATCAATGTTTAAACAATGTTTAAACAATGTATCGCACAAAAACAACCTAGTAAAATCTTATTAATAGTACAATACATACGACTTGAAAACTAATTCTGAATAAAAATCTGTGTATTACAATATATTTACCTACTTAAACTTCTTAATTTTAACAAGCAAGAAATGTTGCAATTTTCGTTCAAACCTGGATATGAAAAAGCATATAGAACCACTTGCCATTCTAACTCACGTTCAAGTAGTGAACCAATAGGGCCGCCTCTAATATCTGGCAAAACCTGGTCAATGGCTTTAAAACACAATTTGTGACCCCCACTCAGAAAAGAATGCTTAGCTAATGCATTATCACTTTTGTTTTTATTTATGGCATAAATATGCTCATAAATTCTTTCTCTAAACTTGCGATCCGTTTTACTGACGTAAAACGCCGGACAGTTGATACATGTTGCAATGTATATCGCTGCCTTGGACTCGCAGTTTAGTTTGAAGCTAAGGCTAAACTTTTTGTTGTTACCAACTGTAAAAGAGTTACCTGTCTTGATATAGGTGCACAACCTACATGTGCCACAAGTGAACATACCCACAGGTCTCCCACTAGGTTTAAGGGTCCTACGCTCGAAGAGGTTTTTTAAATTGAGCCCCCTTCTATATACTATTTTAGGCAAGTTTCCAAATCTGTCTAATAATGAATTGTCTCTACTAATAAGAGACCAATTCTTAAACAGAATGGACCTAAGGTGTGCACTGTTACTGTATGTTGTAATGAAGCTCACTTTAAAGATTACTTGCTGGTCACTATTACTTACTATCTGATGTAAGCTATTATTATTTGAGTGAGTGTTTCCAACATTAATGGCCTCATTATACTCTTGTTGGATAACCCGAATCTCTTCTCTCTTATAAAGGAGAGGTCTAAAATAGCTGTTATGGTGTTTATACTGTATTTCCTCAATTAGAGAGTAAATCAATGTCGTTGGGTAACCCCATTTTTGAAACATACCACTCAACAGATGGCATTCATCCAAAAAGTCATTATCCAAGGAAGTCATCCTTGCAGCCCTAATCAGTTGGCTCTTCACTATTGACCTTTTTGTGTGAAACGGTGGGCACTAGTGTAATGCAAGAAAGAATTACAATAAGTGGCTTTCCTAAAGATGTTGGAAGTTAATCTCTTGTTTACCAAGTCCTTAGTTAGCCTAATGTCTAAGTAGTCTATAGTGACAGTACTAAAGTTAAATGTAAACTTGAAGAACCTTGTTGTAGAGTTCAAGTAGTTGACAAGTTGGTGGACTTGCACCTCGTCACCTCTAAAAATAATAAAAATATTGCCTAAAAACCGAGTGTAATAAACTAGGTTTGCCTTAATTCTAGGTAAGTCAAATATAAACGTTTTCTCCCAGTAAGCCATAAACAAATTGGACAAACTGGCCCCACAAGGCAAACCCATGGCTACACCTTGTTTTTGTAAATAATATTCACCATCAAAAATAAAGAAATTATTAGTAAGAATGATGTCAATTAATTCTTCAATCAGGCCTATTCCTGCTAATGGGGCATTTTTGTCTTTAAGTATAAAGCTAATCCACTCCACAGCCTCCAAATGGGGGATGGAAGTGTACAAGTCAACTACATCAATAATCAGAAAGTTATTTTCCTGATTAAATTCTAAATCATTTAACTTTTGTAAAAAAGATCAAGAGTCTTTACACACTTGGGTCTCAGATTTCAAGTACTTTTGTAAGATGGAATCGACCACTTTTGCACAAGGATAAGTCAAAGAGGCCCTACCATCAATAAGGGGCCTCATAGGTGGATTGAACCTATCCTTGTGCACGTTCGGGATACCAAACATTACAGGTGTTTTAGGAAAAGACATACTAATGTAGTTAGAAGTGTCAAAATCGATTTTTGTCTTGATAAATAAATCATTGAAATACCCCCTGATGCGAGAATACTCTATATTCATTTAATTTAGTGATGACTTTACATAAGCATCACTGTTTAGCACTAACTTCATTTTATTGTTATAGTCGATGGTGTCAAAAATTACAAGTCCACCACCTTTGTCTGGCTTAACTGCTCTCACATGCAAAGAGTTTAAAAGTTTTAAAGCTTGAACCTGTTCTTGACTAATATTGCTTTTCTTAAATCTACCTAAATTGGTACATGCATGAAGTTGTGCCATATATCTAAAGTCAAGTTCACATATATTTTCAAACACACTGAGCAAGGGGTGGAGTGGAGGATTGTAACTGCTCGCTATTTTAAATGGCCTATGAGTATCAAGAGAATTCCCCAAAAGAAGAGACAAGTTTAATTTGCTTACAAAGCACTTTAATTCAATAATTGTTTTAGCAATGTTCATATTCCTGCTAGAGACAAAAGTATTTCCCTTAGCTAACAAGTCAATCAAAACTGGATTGATGGTAATGTAAGAGTAATTATAGATATTAAAATCTCCAGAAGTGTTTTTTAAAATATCAAGCCTTGTTGACCCCTCCTGTACTATCTCTTGCGCTGGTTGTTCCGTGTTTTGTTCCTTTGGTTTTGAAAAGATTGTCCCCTTGTAGTCGTCTTGGGGTTCTTGTCCCTCAGAAAATTTTGTCCCAACTGGTTGTTATAGCTGGACTGACCATTGTTCTGATCATTGGTAACTGTACTTTGTGAACGAATCTGTTCACTACGCCTTACAGGGTTAACATCATTGACATTCACCCTACTTTCTTCAATAAGAAGGTCCATGTTGTTCACACTAGTAGTAGAATTAGGCAAAGCATTAGGTTGCCAGACTTGAGACAGTTGTGGTCTTGGATACGCAGAACCGTTGGTATAAGCTAAACGGTCGCTGTTGATTTTTTTTTAATTTTGTTCACCTTAAGTCTATCAAGCAATTGATCAATGCTGGAAAAGACTCTACTGTAGTCGTACTTATATCGAACTTACATCATTTTTTAATTTGTTTAGTAAGTGATAACCTTCTTTTCAGTGGAGATGTAGCGAAAAGAGTTCCAGTGTTACAAGTCATACACATACATAATATAAAATTAAAGATACTGCTAGCTTTGCCATGTGGTAGACAGAATACTTATAGACAAGTTTAGGTAATAACATTACAGTTGCTAAAAAATCATAATGAATGACAGTACATGACAGGCAACAAGTTCATCCACTAACTCGTACAACGTTAATTCCATGACAGACCAATATAAACCATCAGAAGTATGTGCAGGTGGACGTGCGGTGTATGTTAACAAGGTAATATGTACAGTAAGATATAAATGAAGGTACTGTGACATTGGTGGAATTTTATAGAAAAATAGGTTTACATATACTCGGATTAAATTATCTCATGGCACTTTTTGCTACAAGGTTCAGTTAGCACAGATAGCCATGATAATGAACATATAAGCCATATAATCAGAATGATGATTTATTCAGTAAGGTATGAGACAAAGAAACTAACAGATAACTGATCAATGAATGGTATGACCTGTCACCCGTAGCATAAATGAAAGCAAGCAATGAAAGAAAATAACATGGAAGGCTATTTGGGTACAGGAGTACAAAGCAAGGAGCAACATCAGTAGAAAACAATACAGCTATTGCAGAAAGTTAATGAAATCCTACCTGTAATAATGAGAAAATCTAGAGACATCGGCAAGTTCAGAGGCAGTGCAGAGGGAGACAATATAGATGTGTGCAGTCTGCACCAGGACCGCATAAAGCGAAGCTAAAATGACTTAATATGTACACTCCCGAAGATAGAACTGAAGGGTGACATACTAGGAGTTTGTTATCCCAAAGGAATCAGTACAGTCCTCCAAGCAGGTACCAACTTTCAGAAAGAAAACTGAGAAAAAGGGAAACTTTGATGTATGAGAAAAACATGTTAGAATTTGAATATACAAGATTGGTAGCTAAAGGGAAGTAAGCTGCTCTTTAAACTACAGTTCTTCTCTTTACATCTTCATATGCTCTTATATAACATGACGTGGATTATTGGATGTAGTTAGATCCTAAATGGCTGCTCCATTGTTAGTCTGGCCACACTCTTTCCCTTATCCATTGTTAGAACTACTCAGCCTCCTTAATGACGTAAAGTCTACCACTGCATCATGCAATGGATTCCAGATCTTCATCACTCTCTCTTTGAAGTAATATTACTTCAAGTCTGTCTTAAATAACCTCACTTTCAGCTGCTACCCATGTTCCCCTTCTTCCCCATGATTGCCCTTCCTCTTTATTGACACTCTTCCAACTTCTATGCAGTCCTGTCCAAGTACCACCTGCTCTTATCTTTTATAATGTATATGTACCCACCTACCTCTCCCTGTCCTCATACCTCAGCCCTTGTCAGATCCTTCATCTTTCTGGTTCCTCTACAGTGTACAGTTTGTAATTTTCTAATCTTCATTCCTATTGATGAGAGTAAAATGTAAACAAAACACCTGACCTTTGCACAAAAGAAACATGAGCTCGGTATCTCTGGAATCTACTCTATGTACTATGCATCATCGTATGCTGCTGGATTTGATCCGGTATCTCTGGAATCTACTCTATGTACTATGCATCATAGCATGCTGCTGGATTTGATCCGGTATCTCTGGAATCTTCTCTATGTACTATGCATCACAGCATGCTGTTGGATTTGATCCGTAATCTCTGGAATCTACTCTATGTACTATGCATCATAGCATGCTGCTGGACTTGATCCGGTATCTCTGGAATCTACTCTATGTACTATGCATCATAGCATGCTGCTGGATTTGATTCGGTATCTCTGGAATCTACTCTATGTACTATGCATCACAGCATGCTGTTGGATTTGATTCGATATCTCTGAAATCTACTCCATGTACTATGCATTATAGCATGCTGTTGGATTTGATTCGGTATCTCTGGAATCTACTCTATGTACTATGCATCATAGCATGCTGTTGGATTTGATCCGGTATCTCTGGAATCTACTGTATGTACTATGCATCATAGCATGCTGTTGGATTTGATCCCTTTCACATGACATAGTAATGATTCCTTTTGAGGTGACTGTGACCCCCCCCTCATATACTATTTCTCTTTTCTGCTTAGGCCTATCATCAGCAAATTAATGTCCATGATATAAGCGTCTTTATCATGTACATTTAATGTGCCAGTAACCTGGCCTAGCATCAGCAAATTAATATCCATGATATGTGTCATTATTTTCTTTTGCCAGCCCATAATATACTCTTAATGTTTTTATCTTTCACTTCATTCACACCTGGTGACCTACATTCCACCCTAACTAACATGGTAAACTACCTCCCCAACTAACTTTATCCTTAGAATCTCAGTCTGAAACCCATCTAGCCTGTGTCTACCTCTTCAGCACTCAGTAATTCTCCTTACATATACTACAAACACACACACACACACACACACACACACACGCACACACACACACACACACACACACACACACACACACACACACACACACACACACACACACACACACACATGCACACACCCACACACCCACGCACCCATACACCCAAACACCCACACACACATACACACGCACACTGCAAGAACCCAACAAAGTGGGAGGCTTCAATATCCACCCTCTGTGATGAGCTATCAAAATCAAAATCAGTGTGGCTGCCTTGAGTCTCCTAGCACCATCTAGCAGTTGACCCTCTACGGCATTATTACCTGAATGGCAAAGCCAGAGAGGGTGCTTTCTGTGTAATACCCTCCCTACTGAGCTTCCAACCCTGTTAACTGGGCACCTCATCTCTGGTTACACTGTCTGCTGCAATCATTTATGCTGCATTTTCTGATTGCTACATGAGTGGTATCAGTGCATGGATCTTGTTCATCCACTTGTGTTGCATTTTCTGACTGCTGCATGAGTGGTAGCAGTGCATGCATCTTGTGCATCCATTTGTATTGCATTTTCTGACTGCTGCATGAGTGGAAACAGTGCATGCATCTTGTGCATCCATTTGTGTTGCATTGTCTGACTGCTGCATGAGTGGTAACAGTGCATGCATCTTGTGCATCCATTTGTGTCCTCCTCCTGCAAGTTATGCATTCCCTCGGCATGTACAATGTGATACATTCACCATTATTCACATTTTTTCTAGCTAGAAAGTTCTATTCTACAGAATCTGTGCCTTCTATACTATCAGTGACTTTTTGTCAGTTTTGAAGTAAAACTTGCCTGCGCCTTAGTTTTTTCACCCTCTTTGTTCTTAACAGTCCTTCTCTTCCCACCACAACTATCCTGTTGGCCTAGTCAGTCTCATCTGATATTCTACAGACAAGGGCAGTCTAATGAAGCATGCAAAAGGCTAAAGAAATGCCAGTGTCCTTTTTGGGCATGTGTTGCAATGCATTGCCAGATGTATCCTGCTTACAAATGTACACATTACACATGCCAGGCTCATAGTCATGATTTATGTTTTAGGGTGAGCTTGACTGAAGAGGACCTAACTAGCTCTCTGTGGTCACTTCACATCTGTAATAAATCACAGCTGTCCTCAGAATTAAACCCCAATGTGTGGGTGTCACTACACTTTCCTTGCACATTTCTCCATGTACCGTCACCATTCAACATGTATTGTGCCCGTCTGTGGTACCACTACAGTACTGCATGCGACAGTCACCTTGTATTCCACCTGCATACAAGTGAACATACCTCTCAGCTGGTCAGATTTCACAGAATGTCCAAGAATTTTGACTCATATTTTTGGTCTGCTCCTTATAAAATCTGTGGCTTTCTGGCAAACGTTTGAGGACTGAAGTCAGTAAATAATGATAGACATTTGAATTTTATACTTTGTATCCTTCAGAAAATGCAAGCTAAAGCAAAAAGTGCTTTTCCAGCAACATTCTAATTTTATAAAAGCGATATTTAACATCTGTCCCTGATTTGGGGGCTTTCTCCCCCCCCCAAATTATTTTGACTTTGTCCAGATTTCCCGCACTAAGTGGTTGAGAGATATACATGTGAATCAGTTCTCATTTGAACTGTGCACAGAAAGTGCCAGTCTGTAGTGTTGTTTTCCTACTGCATTATCCTGAGCCTGATTCATCATGTGTCTCCACCATTATTTGTTGTAATACAGACACCCACACAGCCAACACAGTGCCTTGTTTCCTCTTCTCACATTATTTATTGGCTGACTGATAGCACACCGATAGGAAAGCACCATCTGGATCTGCTGTATGGCTGTATTTAGGCATTATGCTCTCCCCAGGTGATACTTCTTCCAGTATTACATACCAACTGGTTGTTGGTGGACTGCTAGCATCTTTCTCTCTTTTATTTAAGCCATCACAACTTGGCAATGAGATAGGTCTATTACTGCATGGTTTTAGTCTCTGAGTTAAATGTGACAAAGTAAGAAACTGCTGCTTCTGTCTACAAACAGGCAGCATGGAAACTCAGAAATATAAAGTTTCTGCATCACAGCTCCATGGTTGGGGGTTCAATTCTGGCTTCTGGTTACTATCTGCGTGGGGTTTGTTTATTCTTCATGTACCTTTGCAGTTTTCCCAGGTACTCTTGTTGTTTCTCACCTTCCAATAATTTCTGTTTTATTGGCTACTCTTAAGGTGTCCATAGATACAACATTCATCCTTGCCATTGTAGTCTGCGCCCTTTTATTTTCCTGATTAACAAGCAGATAAATACATTTTCTGCCACTGTGTTTAGAAAACTAGATTTATTTCTTTACATTTGGCAGCTTGATAATGAAGACTTAAGTGAGGATGTATGCAGGTGACTTATTTAAGGTAAATATGCCCCCTAACCAGTGTTTGTAAAGTGGATCTGGATTGCAGGCCCATATCCATTATTATTTTGGTTTTCACTGGAATGGAGTGACTGCAAAAGACACTGACTGACCCACTTGCTCCAGATCTCTGAGATGAGCAAACCTCTTCATATAAATGATCTCTTTCATTGTTTCTAGTTCTGTTTCCTGTCTTTTTTTTCTGGTTAACGTTCCATGGTCCTCTTTGTGGTGCAGTTATTTAGAGAGGGTTTACATCATCTATTTATTAATCAGCTACTTACAGAGTAAATGCACTTATATTTTTGTGCCAGCCAACCTGCTTAACAATGGACGTCTGTGAATTACTTTCTGCACCTTGGGCTTCTTTTCTTTATCTTGTATATGCATAAACACACTAACAATCACATAGCTGCATTCTTCTGAGTCTAGAGTCCAGTCTATAAAAGGCTGCACTGTGTAAGTTGTCATATGTTGAAATCAGTTTACATACACAAAAAGATAACCGTTTGCAAAACCAGACTGGTGCCTTCTAATTTATAGGTCCCTAGCTTCATACAAAAGCACTCAGCTAGCTGTTATTGCAGGCCATTTTAAGCCTAGCCAGTTTCTCTTCAACTCCTGTACCTTATGGCTGTTAGATAAACATCTTAACCGTTGTGCCAATCTTCAACCCTCGATGAGGGGTTTGTACACCTGACTATGTGACGACAGAAGCTACATGATATTATGAAGAATGAACGTGCCACAGTGCAAGTGTTAGACTTACATCAAAGCAGAATGAAAAGTATTGATGCTCATTAGTGGATTTTCTTTGCAAAAACATGTTTTTTAATTAGTTTATATACTGCACAATTCTTTAATTCCTAGGTTAACTGCTTTAATCAGTAGTTTAACTTTTGAATAATTGTAACTGATTGTTATTTGCATGTTGTTCTTTTCAAATTTATTTTACTTTTATTTTTATTTTACAGCAGACTTCCAAGCAACCTCCACATCCCCCAACGTAAACCATGAAACACATACTTCACAAAACCAGTGTGCCACGCAAGCACCCCTTAAGGCAAAATAACATACCCAACACACTAGTAATAGGTGACTCTATAGTCAGGCACACTGACATCCCACTCACTAGGCTGAATAAGGAGGAGGTTACTGTAAGCTGCCTGTCAGGTGCCAGGATCCGCCACATAACACAAGCACTCAGGTCACTCCAGAACAAGTACAAATATGACTCTGTCATTGTCCATGTTGGTGTGAATGACCTGAGCCATACCTCCCTGGACTACATGAAAAGAGACATGGAAGAGCTCTCTGATCACGTAGACAAGGCCGGTATGACCCTGACCCTGAGTAGCATCCTGCCCTCACCAAGAATGATACCATGGTATAAAGAAAAAAATTATCATTTTCAGCAATTAGCTAAGTTTCTGGTGTCATTCAAAGGGGATCTAGTGTCTGTTCACTTGGAATGACATGCTTGACAAGCCACGCTGCTTTGCTAGAGACGGCTTGCACCTGTCACCCTTCGGCTTTCGAATACTGGCCAAGGCTCTTGCCACCCTCATAGTGCCTTTTTTAGGCAAGGCTCAAAACACAAACCCACCGCCGTAAATAGCACAAGTAACAAAAAACTGAGGGTAATGCTACTCAATGCCAGAAATCTAAACCTCAAAATGCACACACTCGAGGTACTCCTCAGTATGGAGAAAATCTATATATGTGCAGTAACAGAAACCTGGTTTAAGGCTTCAGAGAGCACCCCAGCACTACCAGGCTACAACTCATACCATACATTTCGGCCACAGAAGGCAGACTGAAATACAAAAGGCAGGGGGGGTGTATCCATATTTATCAGGGATACCCACATCTCCAGGTTAGTGGCACAGCACGATGCTTCAGAGATCATCCACGTGCAACTAACAACGGGAACAACTGCAATTCAAATTGTAGCTTGCTACAGATCACCCACCATGTTCCAGGACCCCCATTCCACATTTCTAGAAACACTGGGAAACATAAAGGTCCTACCAAATACACTAATACTGGGTGATTTTAATTACCCAAACATTAACTGGGAGAACTACTCAAGTACTAACTCCCTTGCCCAACATTTCCTAGAATTTATAAACTCAAATGCACTGGATCAACTGGTCAACAGTCCCACCAGAGGTGACAACATATTGGACCTGGTCATCTCCAACATGGGCGACCGGTGTTCCACACCGGAGGTCAACCCCTCGCTGGTTAGATCTGACCATAAACAAATCGCTCTGGATATCCACATTCCGCCCCCACCCCCGGACAAGGAAACCACCGTGAAAAACTTTTCAACAGCAAACTTCACATTTCTTAAGACCGAGGTGGAAAGTTTCAAAGCCCCCATGCTAAAGGATAATGCTGTCCAAGCTGCAAAATCCTTTACTAATGCATTCTACGGGTACTTACAAGAATGCATGGATCATGCTATCCCAAGCAAAACCAAGACTCGCTCCTCCAAGAAAAGGAAGCCAGTCTGGTGGACCCCTGCCATGAACAAGCTATGCAACAGAAGTAGGAAACTAGTGCAGAAAAGAGTAAAATCCCAAGAAGGGAAGACATCCCTAATCAGTATCAGCAAGAAACTACGATCCCTCAAAAAATCATCCAAGGCGAGCTTCGAAAGAAAAATTGCCAAGGACTCCAAAGATAACCACAAGGCATTCTTTAGCTATGTCAAGAATCTAAGTGGCAATGCTGAGAGCTGCTAGTAGTTAGTGCAGAATGGCACAAAATACACTGAACCGACCAATATCACCAACATCCTGGCAGACAGGTTCAGTGCAAACTTCACCCCCCTCTCACCCCCAAAAGGGCCCATAACCATACCAGAAGAATGCAGAGTCCCTGAAATCCACAGACACTCAGGATAAAACAGCCCTCTCCAAAGCCAAAAACACAGCATCAATCAGACCAGACGGTGTCCCAGGCTGCATCCTACATGAGCTCAAAGACGAACCAACCCCTCACTTAAACACACTGTTCAAACTCAGCCTCTTCACAGGCTACGTACCCATAGAGTGGTGCACAGCAATGGTTATTCTGCTCCACAAAGGTGGAGCCACAACAGACCCCAGGAACTATCACCCTATAAGCCTGACTAGCTTGGTCTGCAAGGCTATGGAGCACATCATCATGGAACTCATTAACAGAGACATTGGGAACCTCCAAACACTGGACCCTATCCATTTCGGCTTTGTTAAGGGCAGATCATGCCTCCTAAACCTTGAGATCTTCTTTGAGACAGTTACAAAGGCTATAGATGAGGGAAAGGTGGTACACACAGCCTACCTAGACCTTGCAAAGGCCTTCGACACCATTCCCCATTATGGTATTATAGAAAAGCTCATAAACATAAAATCCGCACGTATGGATGTGCATGGACCAAACCAACAACAATGACTGTAAAAAACAAAAAGGTCTGGCCCAAAGAGGGTGAAAAATTTGAACTCCTTTAATGGGGTTTCTCCAAAAACACACAGCATACCAGTTTCGGCAACAGCCTTCCTCAGTGCTTAATAACAACATAATATTAACAATCCCTTATATAGAAAGCATCATTAGCATACAAAAATACCATTGGTTGGTTAGGCTATCTACCATATCATAAAATATCATAAACCTAAGGGGTGTTGGAACTAGTAAAGGTCTTAGTTTTAAATGCATAAGGGCATGCAGAACAATGTCCACAAGGTAAACAACCCCTGACCTTGTTACCAAATAATGTAGATTGTTGTAATGAGGGCGGCATCTTACGTTTATAATGACTGAAATGAGACCCCAAAGTGGGTCCCCTATGAAAGGAAAATAAGCATTTGGAAGGAAGAAGTTCATTAAGCTCGGCATTGGCTTTTAAAATGTCCCAAAGATGATTAATGATGTGTTTAAAAGTTTGAATATTCCATCCACACGTCGTAACCAATCGAATAGGCTGCTGTAAGTCTTTGTCTAGACAAGACTGTTTATATTGCAACAGGTCAGATCTAGATTGTTGCCTGGCAAAGTCCCTGGCCTGACGTATATTATTATCACTATATCCCCTCTGGATAAATCTGGTATGTAAATCCTGTTCATAATGGGCATAGAAATCATGTGAGGAGCAGATGCGACACATTCTAAGAAATTGTGACTTGGGTATATTGCGGATGATGTGTCAGGGTGATGACTATGAGCATGAAGACAAGTATTATACTGAGGATGTTCGAGGAAAACCTGATAAACATAAGGTACCGCCCTCATTACAACAATCTACATTATTTGGTAACAAGGTCAGGGGTTGTTTACCTTGTGGACATTGTTCTGCATGCCCTTATGCATTTAAAACTAAGACCTTTACTAGTTCCAACACCCCTAAGGTTTACGATATTTTATGCTATGGTAATTGCAGTACTGCGTGGATTGTTTATTTGGCTACCTGTTCCTGCTCGGCGTTCTATATAGGACAGACGTCTAGATCATTGAGGGTTCAAATTTCCAAACACCTCAGTGAGATCAGGAATAGGAGACATACAAACGCTCTATATAAGCACACTTTAACTCATAAAATGCCTAGGTTTATATTCACTGTTATTGATAGGGTCCAGGGCCAATGTATGTCTTAAGTTGGTTGGCACATGTTATTAAATAATAAAGAATCAGGTTGGATTATTCAGCTGGGGGGATTTTTTAAACCTGGCCTTAATGAGTTGTCTTAGATAGCCTAACCAACCAATGGTATTTTTGTATGCTAATGATGCTTTCTATAGAAGGGATTGTTAATATTACATTGTTATTAAGCACTGAGGAAGGGTGTTGCTGAAACTGGTATGCTGTGTATTTCTGGAGTAACCCCATTAAAGGAGTTCTAATTTTTCACCCTCTTTGTGCTGGACCTTTTTGTTTTTTACAATTATAGACAAGCTCACCAGCCTAAACATAAACCCCCTACGTCACAAGATGGGCTGCCAACTGGCTCACAGACAGAACCCACATGGTGAGAGTTGCGGGAGCCTGGTTCAACTCTAAACCGGTTACAAGTGGCGTTCCCCAGGGCTCAGGCCTAGGACCCCTCCTGTTCGGCATATACTTCTCAGAGGTACAGGCAAGCACAGGAGGATTATGGCTGACCAGGTTCACAGACGACTGCAAACTAGGGCCTATAATTGACTCTCCAGCTGACACAGACATCCTCCAAAAGGGTCTCACTGAGACAGATACCTGGTGTCAAAATCATGGACTCAAGCTAAATGCCAAAAAGTGCATAGTCATCCCCTTTGGAAAAAACAAAGTATCCAAAAACTACCACATAGGTGGTAGTCCCCTAAATACGGAAGACATAATAAGGGATCTGGGGACACAAGTAGATAGTAATCTCACCTTTGATAATCACATTGCCAAAGTGGCTAGAAAATCCTTCTATGTGGCCCACCTAATCACAAAAGGGTTCGCATCCAGATCAAAAGAGGTCATTGTGCCCCTCTACTCATCACTCATCAGACCCATCGTAGAGTACAACGCCCCATTTGGGATGTACCTTACAAGACAACTGCAACAGCTGGAAAGACCACAGACATACCTCACCAAGAGGATCACTGGCCTCAAACAGATGCCTTATGCAGCTCGACTGAAGAAATTGCAGCTGTACTTGGTTGCATACCGCCTACTCATAGGTGATCACTGCCTGACATACAAGGCCATGTCCAACCCAGAATTGATGGACATGCTCCACCTAAAGAAAACCTTATCCCCTCGAGCCACACGCTCTAGGGATCTAAACCTCACCACAACAATAAATAGGACATGCTGGAGGGATAGATTCCTGGCCCAGAGACTTCCCATGCTCTGGAACAAGATTCCAATCTACATTATGCAGAGCTCCTCACTAGCACTCTTCAAAAGAAACCTTGACGAGTGGATGGGAAACAGAAGGTTTACCCCGGGAATCACTTCAGTGGCTCTGCTGGACAGAGGCACAGGGAACTAATCTAAGGGGGCGGCGAAAGCCAACACATTCTGGCTAGGCTTATAAATGCCTTCGGGCAGATAACCTAGTACCTACCTGCGAAACTATGAACCTACATTTGTTTACCAGTGTAGTGCATCAATCTCAGTGGATCATTTACAGGCACAGACCTTGTGAGTGCATAACAATGTAAGACACACAGAAACATTTATGTACAATTTAATACAGATGTTCAGACATGAAAAAAGAAGACACAAGTTAGCAGGAACGTAGATGCAAAAGCAAGTAATTCATGTCTTGTCAAATGAATTAATTTAATTTTAAATCATCTACAGTTATTTTAATAATGAAAAAGTAATTTCAGAATATGACTGTAATGTTAAGTGCAGACAGTTAATGATCTAATTACAGACACACAAATGCAGAGAACGGTTTCTGCTTAGATAGTGTTACAATCATATATGAAAAGAAAATATTAGTTCTCTGAAATTTTGGAGTCTTCCCTCAAGTAGTCCTACAGGACACTCCATAAATTATTGTTTACCATACTGTCTGTCTTTTTAAAGTTTGTTGAGCTAAAAAAGTGTTCCTCCTGAAATGTAATCCATTTTGTTTATTTTTTTTGCTATTTCATAATTTTGCAATATAAAACATAATTTACACAGGTTAGCAACTATATACAATCAACAACTATAAACCTAAACAAACAAACAATTTACAAAAGTGTCTACGTTTAAATATGTTACAGATTTTACATTTAAAACGTCATTCCATTAGGTATTACAGTCATCTCTTCCCGTTATTTCGTTCACTTTCTTCTATAAGTTGTAATAAGATGCGTTTTTTTCTGTTCTCATTCTAATGGTTTTCATTTCCATTTGTGATGCATTCAAAACAATGTTTCTATATTCTTTAAATGTGTGTGAAGTCTTGTTTTTCCAATTTGTAGTAATGTTTATTTCATTTATTTAAATTGTTCAATTCTCATACTCCCTGACTACTCTAGGTTAGGCAGATATTCTGTTATACTGAAAAATATGCTATGAATATCCGCAATCTTTAATAATTAACCCCATTAATTCTAACGTGAAACTGCTCAGTCACTGTGTGCCTTTTCCTGTATTACATGGTGTTTCTGCAGGTTTTTCATTTGCATTCCAGAAAAAAAATATGTGTACTTTTTCTTACTTACAGTTGACGAAATGTGTAATATTATTTACTTGTAAAGTATAGCTTTTCATATAGCATCATAGTACTTCCAAAGAGCAGTTGCTTTTCAACTTTTCTTATCCAGGGTTTTTACATCATTACATCATATAACCCCCTATACATGAGGAAAATGGGTGTACGTGCTTAGAGTTAAACTGGTGATCTCAGGTAACTGGTAACCAGTCAAGTTAAAATGCATTTTTACTTCTGCAGGCATGGTCACAGTCATTGGTCAACACTTCACTGTAACCTTAAGGTTTCCTACCAGGCAGCTATTTAATACTAGTTTAACTGTCAGAATGCCTTACTAAATGAGTTTACCTGGGCAATAAATCCTGTGTTGTTTTCCAAAAATAGTTTTATTAATTATCAATACGCAACATAGTAAATTATAAACATTTCTTAGTAATATTACAGTGAAAGTTAATATATACAACAGATGTAAATAATATATTTCAGAAATACTGTCTCTAGATTTTCTAGACAGTGTTACTGCAGAGTTTCAAATAAAAATACTAAAAATAAGTGATTTTGGAAGATGAAAGTGAAATTTCTACTTCTGTTTTGCCTGTATCCCACTATTTATTAATATTTCAATAATTCTTTTATCTTTAGTTTATTTAAATCTTCTGATAACAAGGAAATGACCAGCAGAGAGATAACTATTCAGTGACAACACTAGATAAAAGCACAAGGGAATATATTCTGAGTCATAAGTAACACAATACAAAAGTATGGATTGACAGCAACAAATATAGCTCTATAAGTGTACAGTGACAGTAACTACAGTTAAATACTGGTGAGTGTACAAACCAGAAGGTTACAATGTAACAAAATAGTAACAGAGTGGTGAGACTAAGTTGACAGAAAGTCAACTATAGATGGAACGTAAGGGTGGAACAGAGGGGAGGTGATCACACAAACTGGTATACACTGCACTGCATTAAGATACTTTCATGAATTCAGTAGGGTCTATAAAAATAAAAAATGAAGTTGGGCAATGTGCTTCATAAACTCATAATTTGAAATAATGACAAACAAGTACAAACTAAGGTTGCTTAGTCTCAGTGAGGTACCCGTAAATGAGTTTATTCAGTGTTTTGCAACCTGAGTAAATCAAGAAAACAAACTGGAAGTTCATTTACATAACAGGGACACAGCAGGAGTTTTGTGCAGTGAGCTAGTTAAAGTTTAATTAATACGTTCATTCTGTAATTGGCTGTGATGCAGTAATTGTTTGGCATAATGCTGTGCTTGGGTTGCAGATCACTTTGGGCAAGTTGTATGAAATCTACAGTAGAAACATAAAAGACAAGATGCAGTATATTACCCTCATGTCATATACCACAGTGGTTTTATTGTACTGTATTAAAATGCCATCACTCCATTGCATCATTCCTTCTGCTCCTTGGCTGGCCACGCCTATTTACCCCGCCTCAGTATGGGTCATCTCTTAGGTTTTCTGAGACCCATGTCAAAAACTGTCAATAAACAAAGATGTCAGTCACTGTAAGCAGGTATTTGCATTTCAGGTTCTTTGTTGTTGATCTTTTTGTTGCTGTTCTACTAGTTTTGTTTATCTTCAGCATTATTTTTGTTAACTTCATTTCCATACATTTGAAAAGAAGGGACCTGTTCTCAATCAGTATGTTCAAGTGTAAACTACACCACAAGGTGGCAGCACCGAGATACCAAATGTTATCAAAAACTACACCACAAGGTGGCAGCACTGAGATACCAAATGATATCAAATACAGACACTGTCTTCTCCCCTCCCTACAGTCACATGGGTTTCCTCCCACATTCCAAAGACATGCTGCACGTGCATTGGACACTCTAAATTTGTCCCAGGTGTGAGTATGTGCCTTCAGTTGACTGCTGGGCTGGCAAATCGACACCATAAAACTCCACTGCCAATAATTTTGCGGACTGTTGTTCCGATGTGGCAACCCCTAATGGGCAAAGCTGAAAGAAAAAGAACCCCTCCAGGTAACATGAGGAAGGCTTTATTTTCTTCTTCATCTATATTTATTACTCTTATATTTCTTTTCATTCATGAGCTGTTCATTTACATTCATGTATTTGTCCTGCTCATTTACTGAATTTTTTTTTTGCTTTGTCATGCTTTGTACTTTCTCTCAGGACAAGACCGAAAGCAGTCTACATAGACAGTGCTCTACACCAATTAACAAATGTACAAATAAATAAATCTGAGACAAAAGAAATAATTAAAATTCTACACTTGTACCGTTTGTGACAGTAAAGTAAAAACAAACCCTTTGCATTGGGTAACAGTGTGGGTTGTCTTGCAAAGTCTCCACAATCCAGTAAAAAATACCATGCATTGCTCATGTGAAAAGGTAATAACCCTGGTGTATAACTATCAACCACGAGTACATCACTGCCTTGTTTTTGTTATTGCTATTATCTACACCCTTTCACTTAAGTGAACAAACATCACCGCCCCTAAGAAATACACAAATAAGCACACACACCTTTGTAAAATCTGTGATAATTCTTCTTCTTCCTCTCAGTTGCCTTTTGATTAATAAACTTCAAATGGGTATAAATTTTCAAAAACTGAGGTATACATGAATGTCATGTGACAGTCAAAGAATACAGACTGGGAAACCCAAAGAGACAAAGGGAAGCATTGTTTCACAGAAAGGGTGGTAGGTGCTTGGAGAATATTTCTGTAGAAGTAACAGTCCCAGATATTGGAATTAATTCAGAAATGCATTTACCCTGCTTAAAGCCTTCCTCATGACAACTAAGAAAATGTAAATTGTTAGATAAATAGGGTGTGCAGGCCCTTCAACAACTGATGGGCAGATGTGGTAAGCCAAGTGGTCCTTTTTGGCCATTTCTGTTATTCTTGGTTTTGCTGGACTAGACATTCATTTTAATGGAGTTTAAGTGCTGTATGTTCTGATATGCAAAAATCATATACTTAAATACAGCTCCTTAAACTGTGATTCCATCACCCATAAATCTATAGAACTTTCCATGAGTATTCATGTACCTGGTGATTATGAAAAACTAAATTCATTGTCAGGAAAGCAATTTGTAGAGTTATATCAGCTCTTCTAGATCTGTTTGTACTGTCTATTGATAACAGAAGTTACTGTTTCATATAAGCATAAGTAACATACAAAGAATCTGATGGAGGAAAATTCATGGAGCCAAATTCATAAAGGTTACTGTGACGTGTGCATGAGGTGTACACCTCATGGTAACCTTTTGGAATTCAAAAGCAGCCACACTGCACTACTTTTGTATAAATATGTGTAGCACCTGGCTGGGCTGTCGCTGCAGCCTTGTTAAATGTTAATGAGGCAGTCCAGGTGAGGCATATGCTAATTAGCCACATGCTTTCACCCAGAATGGCCTGCATGGACTCGATCAGCTGTGTAGATTAGCATAGCCATTTCTGGCCCCTCCTAGAAGTGACCATGACCAAAATAATGTGTTCATCCATTGCTATAGAGGTAAGTGCTGAGGAGTTCAATGGTAGGATGGTGTAAGGGTGTGTGTCTGTGTGTGTGTGTGTGTGTGTGTGTGTGTGTGTGTGTGTGTGTGTGTGTGTGTGTGTGTGTGTGTGTGTGTGTGTGTGAGTGTGTATGAGGGGCTGCATGCATGAGTGAGTGCATCATACCTGGGAGACAGTAGTAGGGTAGTTAGTGAGGGGGTAAGTTAGGAAGGCATATAGGGGGGGTAAATGATCAGTGTGTCTGTAAGTACTGTGTGTACTGGACCTGATCATCACCAACATGGGGACACTATGCTCCAGACCAGAAGTGTATCCCTCACTGGTAAGATCAGACCATAAACTAATCTCACTGGATATTCACATCCCGACCCCCACCACCTGCCAAGAAAACCACAGTGAAAAACTTCTCTAAAGCAAATTTCACACGCCTCAAAACCGAGGTGAATCCTTCAAAGCCCCCGGGCCTGTGGAAAATATGGCCCAGACCGCAGAATCCTTTATAAACGCATTCTATGAACACCTTCAGGAATGCATGGATCATGCAATCCCAAATAAAACCAAGACCCAATCCTCCAAAGGCAGACGTCCTGTCTGGTGGACCCCAGCCATAAACAAACTATACAATAGAATGAGGAAGCTACTACATGATAGAGCAAAATCCCAAAAAGGGAAGGAATCTCTGATCAGTATTAGAAAAAACTACGGGCACTCATAAAATCGTCTAAGGCCAGCTTTGAGAGAAAAATTGCACAGGACACTAAGGATAATCACAAGGCTTTCTTTAGTTATGTTAGGAACCTGGGTGGGAATTCCCAGATATGCTCAGAATTAGTCCAAAATGACAAAAAATACACTGAGCCCACAGACATTGCCAACATCCTAGCTGACAGGTTCAGTGCAAACTTCTCCCCCCTCTCCCCACCAAAAGGGCAAATATCTATCCCAACAGAGTGCTGCCCCCCTGACATCTCAGATGCTCAGGTAAGAGCCGCCCTCTCCAAAGCAAAAAACAGCATCAATGGGACCAGACGGTGTCCCGGGCTGAGTCCTACATGAACTCCAAGAGTATGTACTTGTATTTATATAGTTATGTATTTACATATATTTATTTGTTTTCATCAAGTGGAATATGTTATAGTTATGTTTTTTGTTGAAAGGAATTTAGTTCTATGTTATATTATGTTATATTATTACATATACTATACATATACAAAAATCTTTTAAGTTAATTGTAAGGTGTTATAATGAAATACTTATTTTAATAACACTATAATAGTTTTATTATAATTGCAAGACTTTAGCCTATGTGGTTTATACTACATTATATTTTACTTATAGGTAGGTCAAGTTGGGTTTTTCCACTTGTGTGGACTTTACTTGCTGTTTACAAGTGTATATATCACCTTAAATGTTGATTGTTTTTAAATTGTCTGAATTTTTAAATTGATCACACTATAAAATTCTTAATTAATTAATTGTAAGAAGTCTGAAGAAGTTGCTCCAACGCTGAGTGACGAAAAGCGCTTAACTATTAAACCTGTTTTTTCCTCAACAAGTTTCCTGTGGATGTTGCTTGCAGCCTTCTTTTTGGTGAATTAGTTTGTTTCTACAACTCAGTTTGTTTCGTGAACTCCAAGAAGAGCTAAACCCAAACATAAAACTACTGTTCAGTCTTAGCCGTACTACAGGATATGTACCCAAAGAGTGGCATACAGCAACAGTGGTCCCTCTCCACAAAGGTGGTGCCTCAACGGATCCTGGAAACTATCGCCCCATAAGCCTGACTAGCTTGGTCTGCAATGCTATGGAAAGGATCATCATGGACCTCATAAATAAAGATATTGGGGACCTACAGACACTGGATCCTACCCAGTTCGGCTTTGTTAAGGGCATATCCTGCCTCTTAAACCTGGTCGATTTCTTTGAAACAGTCACCAAGGCCATTGGCAGGGAAGGTGGTCCACACAGCCTACCTGGACCTCGCAAAAGCCTTCGATACAATACCCCACTCGGGCATTATAGATAAGCTCACCAGCTTAAATATAAACCCCTATGTCACTAGATGGGTTGCAAAATGGCTCAAGGACAGAACCCACATGGTTAGAATTGCTGGAGCCATGTCAGACTCCAAACCAGTTACAAGTGGCGTCCCACAAGGCTCAGTCCTGGGACCTCTCTTGTTCGGTATATATGTCTCGGTGGTACAGGCCAACACGGAAGGACTGTGGCTGACCAAGTTCGCAGATGACTGCAAACTGGGCGCCATAATCAACTCCCCAGCCGACACAAGCATCCCCCAAAAGGGCCTCATAGAAACAGACAACTGGTGCCAGAGCCATGGCCTCAAGCTAAACGCCAAAAAGTGTATAGTCATCCCCTTTGGCAAAAACCTGGGGACCCAAGTTGATAGCAATCTCTCATTTGACAACCACGTGGCCAAAGTGATTAGAAAAATATTTTATATAGCCCACCTAATCATGAAGGGATTCACATCTAGATCAGGGGAGGTCATCGTACCTCTTTACTCATCCCTCATCAGGCCCATAATTGAGTACAATGCCCCTTTTGGGATGTACCTTACCAGACACCTGCAGCAACTGGAAAGACCCCAAAAGTACCTCACCAAGAGGATCAAAGGGCTCAAACAGATGCCATATTCTGCCCGGTTAAAGAAACTCCAGCTCTACTCAGTGGCATGGCGCCTGCTCAGAGCCGATCTGTGCCTCACGTATAAAGCCATGTCCAACCCGGAATTAATGGACATGCTGCATCTCAGAAAATCCAAATCCCATCGAGCTCTGCCGAGACTTGAACCTCAGCACTGAAATAAATAGGACATGCAGGAGGGACAGATTCATAATCCAGAGGCTCCCTTCACTCTGGAATAAAATCCCAGTCCAGGTTAGGCAAAGTCCCACACTGACTCTCTTCAAGAGGAATCTTGATGAGTGGATGGGAGATCGTAGGTTTACCCCGGCTATCACTTCTGTGTCACTGTTAGACAGAGGCACAGTATACTAACCTCAAAAAAAGGCATAGGAAAATTAATTTAAAATGGGTGGCGAAAGCCAAACACACTCTGGCTAGGCTTATAAATGCCCTGGGGCAGATAGCCTAGTATGAACCTATGAACCTATAAGTGTGATCAGGTGGGGAGGGGGCTGGTGTTCATAGGTTCATAGGTTCATAGGTTCGTACTAGGCTATCTGCCCTAGGGCATTTATAAGCCTAGCCAGAGTGTGTGTGGCTTTCACCACCCCTTAGTATGAGAATACTATGCCCATTTAGGGTTTAGTTTACTGTGCCTCTGTCTAGTAGTGACACAGAGATGACCCCCGGGGTAAACCTACGATCTCCCATCCACTCGTCAAGATTTTTCTTGAAGAGAGTTAGTGAGGGGCTCTGCCTAACATGGACTGGGATTCTGTTCCAGAGTGTAGGGAGCCTCTGGGTTATGAATCTGTCCCTCCAGCACGTCCTATTTATTTCTGTGTTGAGGTTCAAATCTCTTGCTCTCGTGGCTCTGGTGGATTTGGATTTTCTGAGGTGGAGCATGTCCATTAATTCCGGATTGGACATGGCCTTGTACGTCAGGCATAGATCACCTCTGAGTAGGCGGTATGCGACTGAATAGAGCTGGAGTTTCTTCAGCCGGGCAGCATATGACATGTTTGAGACCCTTTATCCTCTTGGTGAGGAACTTTTGGGGTCTTTCCAACTGCTGCAGGTGTCGGGTAAGATACATCCCAAATGGGGCATTGTACTCAATCATGGGCCTGATAAGAGAAGAGTACAGGGGCACAATGACCTCTCTTGATCTAGATGTGAATCCCTTCATGATAAGGTGGGCAATATAGAAGGTCTTCCTAACCACTTTGGCAATGCGAGTGTCAAATGAGAGGTTACTCTCAACTTGGGTCCCTAGGTCCCTGATTACCTCTTCTGTACTTAATGGATTCCAACCTATGTGGTAATTTGTGGGTACCTTCTTTTCCCAAAGGGTATGACTATACATTTTTTGGAGTTCAGCTTAAGGCCATGGCTCTGGCACCAATTATCCGTTTCTATGAGGCCTCCCTGAAGGATGCTTGTGTCCGCTGGAGTATCAATTATGGCGCCCAGTTTGCAGTCATCTGCGAACTTTGTCAGCCACAATCCTCCTATGTTTGCCTGCACATCGGAAAAATAAATGCCGAACAAGAGTTGTCCCAGGACTGAGCCCTGAGTCTGACATGGCTCCAGCAACTCTGACCCTGTGGGTTCTGTCCTTGAGCCAGTTTGCAACCCATCTTGTGACATATGGGTTTACATTTAAGCTGGTGAGTTTGTCTATGATGCCCGAGTGGGGTATTGTGTCAAAGGCTTTTGCAAGGTCAAGGTAGGCTGTGTGAACTGCCTTACCCTCATCAATGGCCTTAGTGACTGTTTCAAAAAAGTCAACCAAGTTCAAAAGGCAGGATCTGCCCTTGACAAAGCCAAATTGGGTAGGATCTAATGTCTGTAGGTCCCCAATGTCTTTGTTTATGAGTTCCATAATGATCCTTTCCATAGCTTTGCAGACCAGGCTCGTCAAGCTTATGGGGCGGTAATTTCCAGGGTCCGTTGAAGCACCGCCTTTGTGGAGTGGGACCACTGTTGCTGTACGCCACTCTTTGGGTACATATACTGTAGTAAGGCTAAGATTAAACAGCAGCCTTATGTACGGGTTTAGTTCCTCTTGGAGTTCATGTAACACACAGCCTGGGACATTGATGCTGTGTTTTTAGCTTTGGAGAGGGTGGCTCTCACCTGGGCATCTGAAATGTTTGGGAGGCTACACTCTGCTGGGATAGATATTTCTCCTTTTGGGAGGGAGGGGAGGAGAAATTTGCACTGAACCTGTCTGCCAGAATGTTGGCAATGTCTGTGGGTTCAGTGTATTTTGTGTCATTTTGGACTAACTCTGAGCATATCTGGGAGTTTCCACCCAGGTTTCTAACATAGCTAAAGAAGGCCTTGTGATTGTCTTTTGTGTCTTTTGCGATTTTTCTCTCAAAGTTGGCCTTTGATGATTTTATGAGTGATCGTAGTTTTTTGCTAGTACTGATCAGAGATGCCTTCCCTTTTAGGGATTTTGCTCTGTCATGTAGTAGCTTCCTCCTCCTGTTGTAAAGTTTGTTGATGGCTGGGGTCCACCAGACAGGGCACCTGCCTTTGGGGGAATGGGTCTTGGTTTTATTTGGGATTGCATGATCCATGCATTCTTGAAGGTGCCCGTAGAAGGCATTTATAAAGGATTCAGTGGTGTGGGTTGTGGTTTCCATTGGCCAAGGGGCCTTGAAGGATACCACTTCAGTCTTAAGAAGTGTGAATTTGGCTTTTGAGAAGTTCTTCACTGTGGTCTTTTGTGCAGGAGGTGGGGGTGGGATGTGGATTTCCAGTGAGATTAATTTATGGTCTGATTGAGCATTTTGTCCCCATGTTTGTGATGATCAGGTCTAGTATATTATCTCCTCTTGTGGGAATGGTGACTTGTTGTTCCATCGCATTTGAGTTTATGAATTCTAGGAACCTTTGGGCTAGGGTGTTGGGGCTTGAGTAATGTTCCCAGTCTATGTTTGGGTAGTTGAAGTCTCCCAATATGATGGTATTTGGAGAGACATTCATACTCTCCAGTGTCTTCAGGAAGGCTGAGTGGGGTTCCTGAGTTTGAGAGAGTGGTCTGTAGCATGCTACAAATTGTAGGGCAGTTTTGCCTATGGTTAGTTGCACCTGGATGGTCTCCAATGCTTCGTGCATTGCTACTAACCTGGAGGTGTGGGTATCTTTGATGAATATGGATACTCCCCCTCCTTTTGTGGTTCAGTTTTGGGGCCGGAAAGCATGATATGAGGTAAAACCTGGTAGTGCTGGGGTGCTCTCTGGAGCCTTGAACCAGGTTTCAGTCACTGCACAGACATCGATGTTCTCTTTACTGAGGAGGGCTTCGAGAGCGTGCATCTTGAGGTTTAGACTTCTGGCATTGAGCAGCATTACCCTTAGATTTTTCCACTTGTGTTTTCTAGGGACGTAGGTTTGTCTTTTGAGCCTTGCCTAAAAAAGGCACTATGGGGGTGGCAAGAGCCTTGGCCAATATCCGGAAGCCCAGGGGTGACAGGTGCAAGCCATCCCTTGCGAAGCAGCGTGGCTTGTCAAGCATGTCATCCCAAACAGACAGACATTGGATCCCCTTAGAATGACACCAGTAATTAAGCCAATTGTTAAAACTGATCATTTTGTCTTTGTACTGTGGCATCATTCTTGGTGAGGGTACGATACTGCTCAGGGTCAGGGTCATACTGGCCTGGGCTACATAATCAGAGAGCTCCTCTATGTCTCTTTTCATGTAGTCCAGGGAGGTACGTCTCAGGTCGTTCACACCGGCATGGACAATGACTGAGTCATATTTGTACTTGCTTTGGAGTGAGTGCTTGTGTTATGTGGCGGATTCTAGCGCCCGACAGGCAGCTTACTGTAACCTTTTCCTTGTTCAGTCTGGTGAGCGAGACATCAGTGTGTCTGACTATGGAGTCACCTATTACAAGTGTGTCTGGCATGTTGTTTGGCCTTAAGGGCTGTGGCTGTTTAGCACACTGACTTTGAGAAATATGTGTTGCATGTGCTATGTCTTGAGGTAGTGGTCGCTTGGGTGTCTGCTTTGGAGGCCTCTGTTGTTTTGGCAGATTTTTAATCAGAGCCTCCGAGTATGTTTTTGTGTGTTTATGTGTTTGGTTTGCAGTTGTGATAGGTCTATGTGAGACTGGGTTTGTGGTGTGTGTGGTTACCTTCTCCTCCTGACTGGTTTTGCCAGTACTGAGTTGAGAGAGCTCAGCCTCCAGTTTGGCTATATAGTTGCATCTCTCACATATATTTGTATTTGTTGGGAGGAGGAGAGGGTTGTCTGTGTACATGAGGCAATTGTAACATTGCCTCAAGATTCCCAGATTCACCAGCTGAACAGGAGAGAATGCCAGCAACTGACCCTTCGACATGCTAGAATAGTGTAAAGGATCGCTGAGTAACTGAGTCAGAAAGGACCTATAGGGAAATGGGTACTCAACAGAATTTAGGTGAATGAAGTACTTTCTTTTCGTTTAAGAATGCTTTACCTGTATAAAAAATGCTTTAGGAGCAAGTGCTGAGCTTTTCAGATAGACTATAGGCTGTTTAGATTGCAAGTAGAACAGTTCTAAGGGAAAAATTGAAGAGCAGACTTTACGGAGCCAGAAATAGTTTAAACTTGATTAACCGGCGCTGCCCGATGCTGCTCTATGAGCAACTTTGCACAAAATCGTGCAAAATCGCGCAAAAGCGCGTAAAAACGGCCTTTATAGCAGAGGGTTGAAAAGAGCCAGGAATTGACCCAAAATGGCCAATAAACTACAAGTTGCTGGGCTGGAACCAGTCCTCTAGGGACCAATAGGTTACTCAGTACTCCCCACTCCCACTGGTGAACAAAGAAGCTTCCTCTTATCCAAATAAGGATATGGATAGCACAGGAACTATGACAAAGCCCAGAGATCAGCAAAATCTGAAGACTGGACTATTCTAGTTCAGTAAGGCGGGAAAACAAGGATATTTTATTTTTCTTTTTTTACAGAGACAGAAGAAAAAGATACAGTAGCAAACAGTAAATGCTATAAAACGGCTAGCGCACTAGAGTGTGTTAGCCTAACAGTTAAATTAAATAAAAAATAACTTTTTAAAGTGCAAACAGTTTAGAATCAGCACAGGTACAGTATAAACAATATGCAGAGCTGTTTTTTAGGCGAAATGCAGTAGAGTGTGTGTGTATGTATGTGTGTGTGTGGTGTGTGTGTGTTTTAGGTGGCTATCACACTTCCACACACCCCTAGACTAACAAGTAGAGCCTTCTGTAACTGGGTGGGGAGATTCACTAGCCACTGAGGATATCTCTTTAAACATGTGCCTGAGTGGCACTTAAATAGAAATGGGATCAGGGACAGAGGGAACAACTACCCTTCAGAGATAAGTCTTAAACTATCTGCCTGAAAAGAAGACAGGTTTAGGGGAAACACTAGACACCAGGGATTACTCTACATAATGTGCCCAAAAGACACTTAAATATAATAGAGGTGGGGTGAGGGGGGCACAAGACATTAGGGAGAACATGTTTATATCTCATGCCTATATCTCTTAGTACAACACATCAGGAGAAAAAAATGAATTATGGAACAAATTCATGGATAGATGTGAGGTATTTTTCCTAGAACATAATCAGAAACAATTTCCATGCAAGTACGGCAAGGTGAAAGGCCAAAATAATCAGTAAAGCAAAAAAACAGATGGCCAGCACTCTGTCAGTGAAACAGGGAACATTTATTTGAATCCATCTAAAGCAAACTGGTTTTGGCAAAAGAGCCTCCTTTATTACGAAACTGATTTGTTTTAGATGGATTAAAATAAAATGTTCCTGTTTCACTGACAAAGAGTGCTGGCCATCTGTTTTTTGTATTCCTCCTAGATACATCAAAAGGCATTAGAACAATAACTTTGGCACCAGCATGCATTCGGACAAATATAATAAATATTCAAACAAAACATACAATAAATATTCAAACGAGAGCCTTGAAGGCTGAAATAGAGACGGGTTCCATGTGAACAGTGGCAGAAGGATACAAAGTATGAAATTCGAATGCCTGGCCTCAGTCACTGCGACTCTAATCATCCGTGAATTACAAAGGCCAGGGATGAGGAGATGTAATGGATGCCCCGATAACAGGAACATGTATGGGGTAAGTGGTGTGAGTGCATGTGTGTGGGGGGAACTGGGGGGATGCCTGAGGTATCGAGATGTGGCCACCAGTGTTAGCTACTGCAGGAAAGTACTGATCTGCACTCACGGCAGTTAACAGAGATTCACAGATATTCAAATTACAGGTAATCGAGTCTTTCCTCGCTGTGGATAATATGACTATGCATAACAAAATGCCTCATCAAGGAAACAAGGCCTTTTTACTGCAGCTCTTAACACAAGAGGTAGGTTGTTAATGGTGATCATGTCCATGTTCATCTGAACTGTAATGCCAAGTTCTTAGTTCTGTATTGTCATATGGTTTACCTTTAATACCGCAAATCACATATGGGCGAATGTTGGAATGTCGAACTACCATTTGCAAGATAGCAGATATGAGACTCCCATATGTGCGAATCGGTTAAGGTCGAACGTAGAATGCAATTCGCATATTAAACAATCGCATATATGCAGTAAGACCTTAAGCAATTTCGCATACGTCATAACGTACCTCCAGCGTCCTGTAAAACCTTTCCTGGTCCCAGCATAGTTTGATCTGCACATTGGTAGTGGCATTCAGTAGTTTAGGATAAATATCTGAATTGAACGATCAGAGGACTATGGAGGTAACAATATCTACAGTTTATTATAAACAGCAAGTAAAATGAGTTGGCATATAGTAGGAACAGTGTTTGAAATATGTGTAAGCTTTCAGAGCTATCCTGAGCAATATATGTGCAAAATACATGTAGTGGCATTCAAATGTTATTTCAGCTGGCCATACCATGTCAGGCTAACAGTTGTCATAAACATATAATGTTGCTATGGCATATGAAGTGGTATAAAGTGTATTAGATGTTATGTCTGTACAGTGCAGTACTTTGCAGTAGTGAATGTGTATTACATGTGTTACAGGCTGGGGAAAGAACTTCGCAGGACTATGCACTAGGCAAAGTGAATTCAGTATACAATACAAGTAGGACTTGGAAGGGACGGGACTTGTTGCTAGTTGACGGGTATCAGTATTATCAAGAAAAGGCTGTTCAGGTCAAGCAGTATTGGTGTTGTACAAGGAAAAATAAAGAAAGGTGTAAGGGTAGATGCATAACTGAAACAGATGTACATGGCTATAGGCTGATGAAAAGCACGCCACAATACCATGCTCCCAAAGCAGTGCAAAGGGAGGTGATGAGAGTAAAAGAACAGTTGAAACGTTGTACTGAGCAATCTGTGGAGGATCCCTGCAAAATAGTTGCTGAAGTCCTAGCCGGTATGTCAACTGATGTTGTCAATGAGGTACCAAATACCAGCGCCCTTAAGCAAACCATTGGGAGGCAGAGGTACAGGAAGAAATTGGATATGTGCAATGGCTTCCAGATTCTCAGGGAACTGAGTGCTGACATGCTACCTTTGAAGACTGGGTCCTTCATTATCAAACATAGTGCAGATAACGAAGGTGATACCAATGTTGTTGTGATAACCACCAGGGATAATTAGAATATGCTTTGTGAGTCAGAATACCTAACGGCGGATGGGACCTTCCCTATCAGCACTACTGAATGTAGACAAGTGCATACTTTACACTGCACACTGACAGGTGGAGTGAACAGAAAGGGGGTACCTGTTGTGTATGGGATATTGCCCAGCAAAAGTGAAAGATGTTATGATACGTTTTGGAGAATAGTTCTGCAATTGTGCAGTGAAAATGAATTTAGATTACTTCCCAATATGGTGTTAACTGATTTTGAAAGTGCTGCAGTGAATTCCATTCAGAAACATCTGCCTAACACATTAACCAAGGGTTGTTGGTTTCATTTGTGCCAAATTGTGTGGAGAAATATACGTTTACATTTGGCAGGACACTTTGGAAGCAGTATAGCCTTTGCAATGCTGTGCAAGGAGATACCTGCATTAGCATTTGTTGACCCAGGGGACATATGTAATACTTTCCTTGGAAATCGAAGCTGACATGCCAGTGAAGGGTAGGCCACTGTGTACCTTCTGTAAGGAAACCTATATATATGGCAGGCCATGGCACTATGGTATGAGGGGAAATAGAAGTGAATGAGTGACTCCTTTGTTTGATTGCACTTTTTGGAATCAGTACAACACCTGTGGTATGGGCTACCCTCATAGCCAGAATGCAGTTGAGGGTTGCAGGCGGCTATGTAGTTTGTTGGGTAAGAAAACATTTTATATGCTTGACATACTACAAGCTGTCATTTCACTGCCCATTTTAGGCTTTTGTTATGTCTGCCTTCCTCGCCAAAATGTAGGAGACTGTTGGATAAAGAAGCATCATTTACTAATCTACTGGTGAAACGTACTGAGTTCACTCCTAGGGGATTCGTTAAATTAGGTGCAAAATACTGCCCCTTCTCATGACTGTATTCATCCGTGCACTCGGTATTTGTGGATCACATCACTTTCTGAGGATTACTGACACAGAATAGAATTGAGGAAGCTATACATTGATTACTGTGAACACGGGACTTTATTGTGGCATGTTCATTGAAGGAATCACTTTTAATGTTTGCTTTTATGTGTATGGCTTGACGGAAAACACAGGGAGATGCGTGTGGTGGTTATATTTCGAAAAAGAGTGAAAAAAAGAGAAAAAATAATTCCACTATGTGATTTTCAATATTTTTGTATTTTTGTGGTTATTTTTCGCTTATTAGAGTCGCCGTTAGGCATGTTCACATTTGTGCAATTCACGTGTTTAAAGGTAAACCTGTCATATCACTGCCCATTTTATGGGCCTTTGACATCCAGGTTCTTAAACAGCTTGCTTCTCAGAATTATATCTCTCATTTTGCTGAGACTGAAGTAAGAATAAGTCAGCTGAGATTGCCCATATCCCTGCTATGTCAGTGGTGCAATAAGTAGCACACTTGCCTTTAATGCAGATGGCTGTGGGTTCTATTCCCACACATAATAGATGGCTTAGTGACACTGCATGGCAGCATAAGGGGGACTGAACTCCTGAGTGTGTCATCCTTCAGACAAGATGCTAAACTTGGGCCCCATCTGCCTCATTTAGTGGTAGCTCAGGTAGATGTAAAATATCCCATGGCACCTATCAAAAATAGTCAGAGAAGTTCCCTGATACCCTGGCTAAGCTTCCCTTAGAAGTAGTATAAATGTCCCCTCAGATCTCCCCTAAAAAGAGACTACTAGCCTAGTGAGACTAACTTGGTCAACAAAGACTAAAATAAATAAATAAAACCCACTAATTCAAATACCCCCTCCACACATATCCATGATAGCAGCACATTTCCTGACATGCTATTTTTCATCTTCAACTAGAACAATTACAGTATGATTTCTATAATAGTTCTTATTATGGGCATATGAGGATGTTAGCATCCATCCATCATCCTAACCCAACTTACTTTTCCTGGTACTTTACTTGGCATTACACCTGGCTTTCCATCATTACACCTGGCTTTCCATCATTAACCTGGCTTTCCATCATTGCACCTGGCTTCCCATCATTACACCTGACTTTCCATCATTGCACGTGGCTTTCCATCATTACACCTGGCTTTCCATCATTACACCTGGCTTTCCATCATTGCACCTGGCTTTCCATCATTGCACGTGGCTTTCCATCATTACACCTGGCTTTCCATCATTACACCTGGCTTTCCATCATTGCACCTGGCTTTCCATCATTACACCTGGCTTTCCATCATTACACCTGGCTTTCCATCCTTTATCTTGTGGGTCAGAAACCTCTACAATGGCACTATGTAGCTTTTTCAGAGAGGGGCTGCAGTAATCCACCCACCGGACACTTTCCAGTAAGCATCAACTTCAGGCATATCTAGAGGGATGGTTCGTGGTATCTCTGTTCTGGGCAATGTTTCTGATTATTTACCTGAACAGTCATGAGGTCATAGTATGGATCACTATGTCTGGTTTGTCCCATCAGAGCAGTTAGCCAAGAGTGACCCTACAAGACAACAAACGGTCAGAGTTCCAGATAGCATAGCTTTGTATATCAAAGGGACATGCAAACCCCTCTTCCATGAGAAAGTCTTGATCCCAGTTGGCCAGTAATATGGTTTACCTCATTATCTAAGGTCCTTAAATTCAAACTCACAAATGCTGCATGAGAATTCAACATTTTTATTATTCATAGCGAAATCATGAGACAAGCTAAACTAGTGTAGCAAAGAAATTCCTAGGATATGTGCAGAACCCTCACCGGGGGGGGCTGAAGGTGATTACTGACCCAGCTGCAAGCTACTGGGAGCACAATCGGCAAGTGTCAGTGGTGTATGAGTGCAGCACCAGCATTTCTTTATGAAGCCACAAGAGCATCTCAGCCTCATTAATGAATGCCGATATAGCATTTGCACTCGCATCTGAAGTGCTCAGTGTGTGTAAAGGTCAACTGTAGAAAGATGCTTCTTACATTTGTAGTAAGCAGTTTGCTACAAATTCAGACTGTACAAGTGAATTTTCTTCAACCATTGTTTTAAATTTTTTCTTCTAAACTTAGAGTAAGCTCCATTTTGGGGAAATGCACAGGGCACCAGACATCCTACCTGCAGTTCTATATATGTGACCACTTCAAGTTTGCATCAATCTACATTTGACTACTAATGGGTCTTGAAATGGTGGCGTGACTCTCATCTCATTATTACAGTACATTACACCCAACTCATAACTACCCACTCGTGCTGAATATTTTACTAGTTATTACAGTTCCCACTGTTACTGGTCCTTTTGTCCTTTTCTGTTCATTTGAAGCTTCTGTTTATCTTTATTTATTTTATTTTACATTTGTTTACTGCTTCTCTTTTCCTTCTCATATGTAACCTAAATTCGCCCCTTTCTTCATCTAGCCTGTTAGAGATCTCACTCTTCCTTACATACCTGCAGTTTTTTTAGTATTTTCCTTCTATGTCCTCCCTTTTTATTTACCCTTTTCCCCTTCATTCCTCTACCCATCCTCTTTTCTTGGGTAGCCATTTGAAATTTCTGTACCCACTAGAGCGAGTCCTGAAACACAGAGACTGAATGGCCTAAAAATGGACTTGCATATACTAAGTCCAAGATGGCTATTTCTTGGAATATTCCCTAGCGATCTAGGAGTTGGTGTATATATAAATTTGCGGGGTGTGGAGGGTTTGCTCCCCACAGGAGTGCAGGAGGACTTGTCCCCCCCCACAAAAAATAACTTTAAAGGTGAATAGGGGTGTTCAGGATCCTCTCCTCTCCTGCATTTTTACCTTTTTTTTTTTTTTTTTCAAAGTGTCGGACTCGGCATTTGAAATGCTAACATTTTAATAGGGATCCCTTTTTTGTCTTGGCACAGCCTGTCTTCACCTTTGGTAATTTCTTCCTGTATTTTTCTTTTCTCTAACGTCTGTAGCCTTATTATTTCAGTTGTTGCAGATATTCTACATTATAGTATGCATAGTCATTTTATATGCTAGTTGCCAGTGAAATGACATTATCCAATAGACTAATACAAGTTACGTATAGTCCTATATCTTCTCTTCTTTGTAATAATTATAGCTGTTGTAATTAATTCTCAATGTACAGATTAACTTACTTGCTAATATTGTTGCATAGACACACTCAATTCCTGGTTAACATTTTGCTTGCTGATTCAGGTAAGTGTGTAGTACTTACATAACAGCCACTTTGAAGTATCTTAGCTGTGGCAGCTTAACAAATGCACTAGGCTCTTATTGTTGGTTGTATTTTGGGCTTAAAATTGTATGACGTTTTCATGATACCTGTCATGTATCCCATTATTGTTCTTTTTGCAATATCCTAGCTGATGTATCTACTGTCTTCCTATAAAATGTATTCAGTTTTCCTCTGTTGTGTTTTGTACCCATTATTGTTTGAACGTTTAAACCATCCAGGCCTCTACTGAAATGAGGCTCTGCTCATCTGCATTTTTTTTTTATCTGAAATAAATAAATAAGCTAACAAACAAAGTAATCAATTTCTGGCAGAAGTATGAAACAACACCCAGCTTCTTTGCATTATATGTGCAATAAATTGTTCATCCAGTGCTGATACAGCCATGACGTTTCATTTTCATGTCCTCTTTTATTTAATAGTTTTGGGAAGGAGTGCCTTAATGTCACACATCATTGATTTATAATAAAGAAATTTGAAAAGGCTGATATGTTTTTCAAGTTAGAAGTAAGTACTTTAAACCATTGTACAGAATAATTCATACATGTCTGACATTCATAATAAGCCTGCTTTGTTTCCAGGTAATTATAATCTGCCGACATAGTCTGTATTTTGTTCCCTTTATACTCAAGTCCAAAATGCTTAAGCATAAAGTAAATGGAAGTTTGCTGTGATAGACTAGTGTCCAGTACACAAATGGCTTGAACTAATATTCTATGCAGAATTAGCTCTCTGCCATGCCATGGAGAACTGGTCACGTTTGTATTTTTATCTTCTTTATGGAACTACATATAATAATACTGTTAAACTCTGAACATGTGTGTAAAATGTGAGATTTATGCTTAAGTTACTTTGTGCACGTTCCATAAGTCTCCAATGGCTTCTTGAAGAATTCGGGACAAAGCAAAATATAATAGGGGGCAGCAAAGGTTCAAAATCAGGAACAGTTCTTATGTGTTACTCTCACTTAAAGGCTTACAAGAACATCAGGTGTTGCAACATTCATCTTTCACAAAATTCATTTTCTGAGCAAAATGAGGTAAGAAACTCTAATAGCCGGCTTTATTGACTGATTGCAATCATCAATCATTTATTAGAAAATCAAAACTTTTAGGAAGGAAAGGCCAAACTATGTGCCAAAATCAATGACATTCTGCAAAATTAGGAACAATTTATGTGGACATCTGCAGAGAACTGAAATGTACTTGAAGTATGTGAAAATTCTAATATAGTCCACCAGATGGCAGTGTTGTCAGTATTAATGCAGAATTACTTCCAATATTTTCTCCTTCAGCACACAGGCATACACTTGCAAATATTTTGCTCAGTACATTCACACATATAACATTCTTGGCCTACATAAATAAAGTCTTTTATCAGCACCTCCAGTCTATTTCTTCAGATTTAATAAACAGGAGTTCTGTTATCTAGCCCCAAAGAGCAGTCTCTTCATGCAAGTGCCGTCATATCCAGAGACATAAATATAAAGGCCCCATGTGACCTATCCATGAAGTCAGATAGACATTTTTATAGACATTTTATTACCATTTAGTGCTTCAGTTATAATAAACCAGCGAGTCAGTTAAAACAGATTGTTCTAACGAGGCAGTTACATTTATTGGCTCTAATCACAGCTTACAATAGTTAATAAACTCTGTGCAAACACTACATGCACTGATCTCTGCAGGGCATATCTGCATGATCTTTGCATACTAATATTATAAAATGCAGATGTGTGAGTATGAATACATAATGGTAGCTTCTAAAAGTGCAAGCTTTTATTTTCATATTTTTATAAGGAAATATTTCCTTGTTGTTCTGGGTAATACAGCAATTGCACCATGTATGCATTTTTTGAAACTGTTAATAGCAATTTTAACAAAACGTTTTAGATTTCAGTTGTTTTTTTTTTCTAGAAAAATGCAAATTAATTCATACCCTCTTATTCTGTCACTTTTATTTATGTATTTGTTTATTTATTTTGATTTGTTAACTTTATTTATCCATTTGTAACAACAATCAACCAGAGTGGATGAATTTGACTCTCTGTCAAATATTTTATTGTGAATTTGGCAGCACAGCGCAGCGGTGCAGCAGTTAGCATACCACCTCACAGCAAGAGGTTTTCTGGTTCAATTCTCACCTGGGGTGCCTTCTGTGTGGAGTCTGCATGTCCTCCCTGCATTTGCGTAGGCTTCCTCCAGGTGCTCTGGTTTCCTCCCACATTCCAAAGGCTTGTGTCTGGAGCATTTCTTCCCGGGCCTCTGCTGGAAATGGGCTCTTTTCTAGTAAACAAATGATTAAAATAAAAAAAAAATGTATTCATACCAAATGCTTTATATCTCGTTAATAACATAATTCTCTGATGGATGTCAAAAATTCCACAAATTTAACAATCAAAGGACTAGACGTTATGAGCACAGGAATAATTTGATATTAAACTAAAGTATAAAAAGGCAAGGAGGTAGTAAAAGATATATATATTTCTTTAATCACGAACCAGTACTGGTTTGTGATTAAAGAAATATATATTTTACTACATCCTTGCCTTTTTATACTTTAGTTTGGTTTTGTTTGTCGTTTGTGGTTATAATTTGATATTACACAATTGATAGAAAATATAACAAATGAAAACAGCTAAACACTAACAACTTAATTTCATCAATAATAACAACAAGAACTGAGTCACCAAAATTCCTTATTTAATACAATTACCCGTAGGACAGATACCTCTCAACCTCTTAAGGCAAGAAATCAGGACAAAGCCAAAAATAATGGGGGACAAAGGCCCAAAAATAGGACCAGATTTTAAATACTGATGTTATAAACTTATAAAGTTGCTAGAATAATTGGTTTTGCATTGGCATGTATTTTTGAAGAATATGAAGTCTGAAATTCAAATGTCTGTCATTATTTATTGACTCCATTCCTCAAACCACAAATTTCATGATGCATGGACGAAAAAATATGATGCAAAAATCTGGGCATTCTACGAAAATCTGGACAGTTGAGCACTTAACATCATTAAAGCTGAATGAATCTACGTGTTGTAAGATTTTGATTTCATACATGCTAGGCTATCAACAAATACTAATAGGTATATGGGGTCTTCCCTCTCTTAAGATTCCTTATGAAGAGGTGGGAGGTCTATGTCTGAGGATTCTATTAATGGTGACCAAATAAACTAAAATCATTCTCCCTACCTCTTTGCTTGACCAAGCGCATTGCTGCCAAATCTATTCCCCTGAGTATCTGCCAACATTCCGCTATAGCTGGAGAAGAGGGATTTAACCAATGTTGCATTATGGCTTTTTTAGCAGCTACAGTTATGATGGATAACCAGTACAGGGATGGAGGTATCCAAGATAAAGAATATATTGCCATGCTTTGAATGCCAACTCAAGACTAAGATCTTTTTCACCTTCTCCCCAAATTCATATGAGAACCTAGTATATTTCTCACAGTTCCACATTATATGATCCCAATGCACTGGAAGGTCATAAAACCCACATCTCCAACAAGGCATATTTTGGTCTGAAGATACATTCCACCATTGCCCTGGTGAGATAAAAAGAAATGGGAAGGCAAGTCCATGCATACAGCATTCCATTTTGGGAACGCCAATATTTTGTATGGACTCTGTCCAGGACCTGCTGCCTTAGATATGGTTCTACCTATTTTTTGAATAAGCCAGAACTGATAACTATTGATTGGGTCAAATTGCATGCTGATTAAAATGAAGTAATGGATGGATATTTTCTGATGTGTATTCATTTTGTTTCCTCCAATTATAACGATATACTGAAATAATGAGGAGTCCATTACTTCTAGTCAGGTGTCTTTAGACAAAAATTGGTGATGCACTAAGACTAGTTTATGAGCGCACAAAGCTTGTGATCTTGGCGATCCATACTCTATGAGAAAATCTTGAACCCCATTATTAACAATGGGAGGATACACTAAACAGGAATTATATATACCTTCCTGGAACCATAGGTATAACCAGAAGGACTGATTAAATAATATGACTGCATACACCTCCTATGTTTGCCTGCAATCATATGAATGAAAAACTACATAAATAAAGACACAGAAGGTTATTTCAACTTGCTGCTATGAAAACAATACAGAGCAATTGATCTCATCCCCGTACCTCCCAACGTCTTAGCTAAAACATCTAAAATCCAGCATTAGTAACAGATTTCAAAGACTCTTATATACTTAAAAAGTTGTTAGGTTAACAAGCTTTGCATTATCAAGCATTTTCTAAAGGATACAAAGTATGAAACTCACATGGCTCTCATTATTTACTGACTGCAAGCCTCGACAACTTTCTAGAAAGCCACAAATTTTACAAGGAGAAGATCAAAGTGCCTCTCAACTCCTTTGTTCAAAAATTCTAGACAAACACCAAAAATAATGATTAGACAAATTTTAAATACTATTTTATTATATCTGTTACCCAGGTAAACCCAGTAAACAAAGTGTTCCTCTTCAAAGATGATGCAGCACTATCTGGGTAAGTGACTTTGCCAAAGTCACACAGTAGGCAAGTGGTGATGGAAAGGTTCAAACCCTATATTTTTGATTATGAGGCAGTTTGCTAACAGCTCAGAGCATTAAGCGTCAGACAATCTAATTCACTTAAAAATTTAAAAGAACAACAGGTGTTGCATGGACCTGTATTTTCTAAACATGAACTATGCAAGTCTAATGAATTAGTGACTGACTGTAATCCTCCATGATTTATCAGAAAATGCAGATGTTAGCAAAGGTCTGGTAGTTAGTGCAAACGCTTAAAGTTCTTAATGAGCTTCTGTTTGGAGTCAGTGGTACAGAATTTGAATCTCTCTACCTCCAGTTACCTTCTATGTCACTTTTAAACAGACAGTGCTGCTGAAGACCAGGATTTTATCTGGTTAACAAATAGAATAAAAAAAAAAATAGGAAGCATTTATGTGCATGGCACTGACTGCAATCTGAACAGAAAAAAAGCAAACTTTATAATCTCTTTCCTCACACACACACACACACACACACACACACACACACACACACACACACACACACACACACACACACACACACACACTCACAAACAAACACACATAAATGCCTTGGATCAAATTAGATCCTCTATGGGACGAAAATGTTGTTTACAAATTACGGATCCATCACAAAATGATTCTGATTCAATAGGTATGTATATCAGGATAGAACACTGATCAATACTGACCGGTTTCAGGCATCCCAGCATGAATGTCAGAATATCTACATTCAAACTCAACATGCCATGGATTCTCCAATGAAACATTACAAATTATGGCCCCTTTTACTGCCAAATTAGATGATGTTGCTCTGGTACTTTCCTGCCTCTGTTTTGACATGTGACAACAGAAAGTCGCAGTGTCATTGGCTCTTCATTCAAGCTAATTATAGAGACTTCATGGAGTTGTTGTCACTTCTCAAAACAAAGCAGTGGAGTATATCAATTAATCAAGGTCGGGAAATGTAGCTGTGACAGTTTTTTTGTGCTTACAGGGCCACCAGCCAGCACCGGGCTCTAGACAGCTGCCTAAGTTACCTTATGGTGGGTCCAGTTCTGGGAAAGACATGGACAGCATCACATATGGGGGGAGGTGTTCCCTGCTGTGTAGCACCTTCACATATTGTACAAACATGTAATAATAGGATGGTAGACTCATGAATAATGGGTGATTTACAAGACCAGCACATTATTCTTCAGTCTTTTGATTTCTCTTGCTTAACTACAAGAACTGACTCACCTAGTTGTTGTGAACAGCCAGCCATTCATGCCACCTAAAGCACTGGTTCTGCTGTGTCATTCTTCATTACCTTCATCAATTTATTCCTGTCAAAGTCTATGAACAGTGACCTCTGGGGTCAATAACTGCACACTATTCCTATATTTACAAACCACAACTCTATTACTTTAAATCTTTTAGTGCTGTTGCCAAGTAGGATGTGGCATTATCCATGTCTGAACATAGTTACAGGTGAACCCAAAAATAGAACTTCAAAGAAACCTCACTACCTCTTTCCTTGGGTGCTACCACCGTCATACCTCTCAACCTCTTAGTGCAAGAAATCTGGACAAAGCCTAAAGTTGGGGGGGAGGGCAAACGACCAAAACTAGGGAGAGATTTTAAATATTGCTCTTAAAAATGTAGACAATTGCTAGAATACTCAGATTTGTGTTATGATACATTTTCTGAAGGATATGAAGTGTTAAACTCAAATGTATGTCATTAATCAGTGACTTCAGTTCTCATATATGTTATTAATCAGTGACTTCAGTTGTCATGTATGTCATTAATCAGTGACTTCAGTTGTCATGCATGTCATTAATCAACGACTTCAGTTCTCATGTATGTCATTAATCAGTGACATCAGTTCTCAGTGATTTGCCAGAAAACCACAAATTGTATGAGAAACAATCCAAAAATATGAGGCAAAAATCTGTACACTTGAGAGGTATGACCACCATGTAATTAAAATGCACTGAAAATTGGGTGTGCAAGATTCCATCTGTATTTGGAAGAATCCTGAGTTTTCATCTTTTGGGAGGGTCTATTGCAAGCCTAGCAGAGATATTTATTCCACTTTTGGTTTGATTATGTTCAAACCAGGCAAAACAGTTTATCTCACGTTATTAATATTATTTATCTACACATTTTTAAACATCACACTGATGAATTCCTCCTGCTAATTATTTATTTTTTCCTCAGTTTTATTGGAAATGATTAGATTTTAAGCATCAAACTATGAATAATAATTAAATGAATGCATATATTAACTATCCATTCAGTCGTTTCTTTTTTATCTACTGATGTTATGCTGATATTATGCTCTGATAAAAGTTATTCTGGAATAAGTTTGAAACGTCTCTCTCTCTCCTTCTCTCTCTGTTGCTATTTTAAACACTCATTAAGTACTTTGGACAAGACACATTTATAACAAAAGAAAATAGGGCCTATATCATATGAGCGAATTGCACGAATTGCGAATGCTCATAATAGCAAACGTACTGGACCTCAAAGTGCTTTTTCTGAGATCGTGGTACAGTGAAGAATGGGATATTTGCCCTTTTCTCACTGTAATGTGTTCTCGGCGTTGGAATATATATTTAGCGGGGGGTGTGATGGCACAGCCCTCCACAATAGGAAGTTCGAGGTGTGGTACGTTCGATATTATGAGTGTTCGCAATTTGTGGGATTTGCCTATATGATATAGACCCAAGAAAATATGCTACTCCTGCACTTCGTTTCTGCTACCTGTTCTATTTCTGTGATAGTTTTTCCTGGTTAATAGGTAAGGATTTAGATTTTTTTTTTTATTTTTGTTAACAACTAATTGACACATGATTCCTTTGCCCTGGGTTGAGCACATGTCCAGTTGTTTCTGCCCTTCAACATTTCCTTCCTTAAATTTCTTTGCCGATTTGGACCATGAGTACACCTGGCCTCTATCACTTACCTCTGTCTTAGTTGTGTTTTGATAACTTCTGCAGAAGAGTAATTTCTGAAGATAACTGTGAGCAAACATGCTATAGTAAGTTGTCCTATATGTGTCACAGTATCACATCATTTTATTGTATTTTATTGTTTTTTATTTTTTTTGGTTACTCAGAGGCTATTGCCTATATTATAGACAGGATATGGATGACTGTTCAGTGAAGAACTATTTGAATGGTCATTTGTTAACAAGCATTTTATCAGATGCAGCAAAGTCAGCTGTAAACATTGAACTGATGCTACTATTTTCCCAACAAAACTTAGCAGATTCGTTTGAAGCAACATTTTCAACAAACACTTAATTTTTTATTCTTGTTTTTTTATCTTCATACCAGACAACAGTCCAGCTCCTTACAATTTTTGTTCACTTATTTATACCCCAGTACTGAGGTGAAGGCAAAATGTAGATGAGCCTTCATTCAGGCAGGTATGAAGGGAGGATGATATTTTCCCTGACCTACATGTGAGTCCCAAAGGCAAACTGACCTCAGGACTTCCCACAATGCTTCCCTAAATGTAAGTGCATTATTCTGTTTTTGAGTCAGTCAGTGGCTGTCATGTTACACACACAGCTTGTTGGGAGCTTACATAATGCCTGCCACAAGTTCTGCTTCTCCAGAATTCTAGCCATGCAGTGGATTAGACTGCCTCCCATCCACCTTCCCCACAATTGGTGGGGGTGTAGGTGGCAGACTACTGCCCACCTACCTCCACTAATCGGTGAACATGCATTGATGTCTCAGTTCTGCCATTGCTTGTTGACTCTTTTACCATGGGGAGCACTAATTAATTCTACATTATAATTAGGGCTTTGTGCCCCTACACCACAGAGCAGCTACATTTCCCTGATGTAAAACTGCTGAAAATGGATAGAGCAAACAATTCTACATCACCAAATTGCCCCTAAACCTTTCTAACATATGGAAGTGCCCTTGTGATGCAGACGACACGAATAAGAAGAAGATGCTGAACAAAACATTAACAGAGGTTTATTCACGTCACCACCTTATAGGAACCTTGGGCCACAAGGCAGCACTTGACCTATTTTAAATAATTAAAGTACACAGGGCTACCATGTAACAGAGTACTGTTAAATTGATGAAACCTCTGGTCATAGTCGTCAGATATACAAGCTGCAAGCACTTTGACTTCATGTTAAGAGTGGCAGCTGTAGCCATTGTACAGTGTCTTCTCGGCACTCTGTCTAGGAACATTGTTTTCTAAATTGGTGGAAGGATGTGGGTAACTCTGCATTTAGGATTTATGATACTGAATTTTGTTCAAACTGCAGTAGGTGCAGGCTAGGGTCATTGAAAATTAGAGAAAATGTTACAGAAGCCTCAGTGGGTCCCTGCATTGGTTCATGGGAGCTGAATCTAATTTGTGTGTTTGTTTCCTGGGAAGAGGATTTGATTATATGATGGAGATGGAGTGCTCCACATAGCAGTGATGTCATGGAAAAAACATTTAGTACTGCCCGCAGAAAAGGTTTGGAGAAACCTAGAAACCTCAGAAAAAGGGTGCTCCCCTTTAAATTTTTATTCTTTTTTTTTCTTGGCTCTGTGGCTTGGATTCAGAAACAGATCAGCTATGAGTAGTAAGGCTGTTCCTAAAAGAGCCCCTTAACACAATTACAAAAAACAGCAATTCAGAGACACATTAGCCACAATGAAGAAAGGCCACATTATTGGTCGAAGTTACACGTCTTCTGAAATCACTGAGTTTGCTGTGGTAATCAATGGCAGTGGTCTGTGTTTCATACTGGCACAGATATCTACCCTCATTCACTTCTCTACACACAAGCTCACACGTGCGTGTGCTTGCACACACACACACTCACACGCACACACACACACACACACACACACACACACACACACACACACACACACACGCACACACACACCCACACACACCCACACACACACACACACACACATACACACACACACATGCATGCAAGCTCTCATATGTGCATATACACACAGACTTCCTCTTTACATCAACCCCCTCCCCCCTCACCTAATGGCATTCGCACACATACTCACCCATACACACATTGGGAGTTAGTAGCAGACTTAGGGTTAGTACACTTGTGTAAGGATGGACAGGGGTGGGGGAGCTTCAAGATTCAGGCAGGACACAGTTTGTGCTGCACAATGAGCCTGTACAGACATGCAAAAGAAAGACGAACTGCTGAAAACCTTGAAGCTTCTTTTAAACAACTTAGGATCACTATGTGGAATGCACACTAAATTAACAAGCTAAAGAATGAAGCCCAGCTGTGTTGCATAAAGGGATCAAGTCCTGACTATGAAACAGATGACCTGACTTGGATTAATGGCTCAGGCACTGGAACAGCTGAGCAGGGAAGGGGAGAAGTGGATCACCTAATTTGGAGAAAGGCACTGGTGGTTCTGGCCTCTCAAGCTCTAATTAAAAGTGGTTGAAACTAGGAACTAATTAGTCATGTCAGTGGGTACCTCCAATTTCCAGTATTCTTCACTAGTTCATAGCTGTATACTAGGCTAACAACCACTAGGGCCCTTATATGCCTACCATCGCAACCCAAATGCAACCTACAAATTTGATTTATAGAGGGGGTGATTTACTGACTGCCATTGTCCATCAGAGAAATAGCAGCCAGAACATGGGCAAATTTCTGATTTCCCATCCATTGGTCCAAGTCATGATTAAGTAGGGATAGGAAGGAACTCTGCTTCAAATAGATGGGGAGTCTTTTCCAGAGAATGGGAATTCTCTGAGAAACATATCTGTTTCTCCAACATGTAGTATTTATATCACAAGCAAAATTTAGGCCTTTTTAATCTAGTAGTTCTGATGCTGTTTGTTTTGTAGATGTGCAAAAGGGTCATCAAAATAGAGTCTAGGGATGCCTTGTATGCCAGGCAAATAGCATATCTCAGAAGTCTGTTTGATACCGAGTAAACAGACAGGGTTTTGAGGCAATCAGTGGAGGACATTGTGTGCACTTCCTGTATTCTTTTTGTAAGGAACCTTTGTGGACTTTCTAGTTGCTGCATGTGTCTGATCAGGTACATACCTAAGGAGGCTTTATACTCTCTGTTGGGTCTGATGATAGTCGAGTACAGCAGTATGATGACCTCTCTGGACCTAGGTGTCATGTCCTTGCTTATAACCTGAGTAATGTAGAAGGATTTTCTTACTACCCTGGACACACATTGATCAAAGTCTAGCTTACTTTCTACATGAGTTCACAAATCCTTCACTAATGAATCAACTTTGGGGGGGGGGGTTATTGTTGATACCATTACCCAGGGTGGTCGACTTCCCAAAAGGTACTATAATGCATTTCTTGGTATTGAGTTTTAATCCAGGGCTTTAACACCAAGCTTTTGTCTGTGTTAGACCTTCCTGAAGGGTGTTCTTATTTTGGAGGGATTCAGTTGTGACTAGTCTACTAATGGCTCTGTGGATCAAACGCCTAGCATTGACCTGTGTTTTGAAACATGAAAGCTTGCTTGTTTAACAGCCGGAAGCAGAGATGTGGGCTTGGCTTACCAAGCTGGTGATGGCAGCCCTCGTTACCACAGGGGTGGGAGGATATTGTAGGACTTTAAAAAGATGCAAGTGCCCACATCATCTGCCAAGGGGGGAAGGGGTTAGGGCTTAATAGGAAAATCCCTTATGGCTGCATGAAAGACGACCTTTGCAATCAGCTGTTACTTTACGGAAAATGGATGGGCTCATCATGGACAGCTAGTGGTGGGTGGCAGGTAGATGGCTGACAAAAAGCTTACAAATAAGGATTGAAAGTAGCACAGTTTCACTCATGCATAATTCATTAGATGTATTTCCTGGTTTTTGTTTCCTGATTCTCATCTTAAATGATAGCCACCTCAAACTCAACTGTTTCCACCTACAAAAGGCATCCTGTGATTTTCAGTGATAAAATAATGGCTTCATGGAAACAACAGAAGGGTGTCTGCGGATTGGTGCTTTATTCAGGAAAGTTGTGGTCATGAGTAAAAGCTGCCATGAAACTATCACATGCACTTTTAAAATGGTTAGTACATCATAGTCCTACATCTTTTTTTGGGGAAGTGTCAGGCCATCTTTTTGGCATCTGTGGCAGCATTATGTGATCCTTCACTCACGATAACTAAATTCCTTCTCTTGGGATAGCTGGTCCTTGTTTCGCCTTCGCTCCCCTTTGTTTTCCTGAAGTGAACCCTGACTTCTAATTTGGAAATGCTAATTTTCATCCCTTTGACTTCACACTTAATAGTGAACTTCTCTAATGCAAGTTAGTTGAATTCAACTGATCAGTATCATCTGCAAAGAACAAATGTGCAACGTTTCTGTTCCCAAACTGGATGTACTCTCCAAACCTCAACTGCACCTTGATATTATCTTTATGACAATCATGACCAGGAATGATGACAACATTCCAAAGCACACTCTTATCTTCATAGGTTCACAGAGGCATGCTACGCATGCGATCCAGGACACCCCTAAACAGCCTAACTCAGTTTCCCAGTTGTGTTAAAGAGTCACCCAGTAGGAAAATGGAGGTTGATTCAAACTCTGGGGTACAGGAAGAAGCTCAATATCAGCTCATAACCTTAATCCTCTGCTCCAACTGCCAAACTATTTAACAAGGTAAACTTACTGGACACAAGTAGCAAAAGCACAAATCACCCAAAAATATGAAGACTTGTGAAACAAACGAAGAATAAAAACCCTTGTTTTCAGCACAACCTGCTTCATTTGTTTTACTGGACACAAGTGTCCTTTTCATGGGCAGTATAGGAGGACTGTCTAGTTAACTGACTTGTACACAGTCACACAATAGGCCGCCAGAGGTGACAGGAATCAAACCCTGTACCCTGCACTATGGGACACAGCTTCTTAAGTGCTCGCAGCCTTAATTCTTTGCATTTCCAGACCTTGTAAGAGTGCTGTGTCCACTTAAGATGTATTTAACTTACTACTAAGCATACAGACATATATCTTACTCAACAAATACAGGGGGTAAATGACATGCCACTCTACTTCCGGGCAACACTGAAAAGGCTCATTAACAATGATGCCTCAGTAATATCAAACATTTTAATTGCTAGTGGATACCATTCTCTCTTGCAGCCTTGAAACTACAAACACTTTAACCACCACATCGATCAAAAATATTGGAGCAAATTAAATACCATCAGTTGTATCTGGCACAACTACCACAAAGAAAGACCCATCCTCAGTCCCTCAGATTTGTCTTTTCATATGTCAATAATTTCCCCAGATGAAGGCATCATTTCTTCTTTCTTCACTCTGAAGGGCAGCCTGAGTAATGATTATATCCTTCTCCCCTCAACCCCAAATTACCATGTGGTTGTCCAGAACATTTCTGAGACCATCTAAAAGTAATTGTCCATGTTGTATCTGAAGAGCTATCCACACCTTTGCTTTGCTGGCTGATAGAAATGTTTACTGTTTCTTCAGCAATACGTTACTTATTGTTGTAATTTTCTCACCAGCCTCCATAAGAAATGGAATTTGCCCAGCTCGAATTTCTCATTTTAAATAAATGAACAACCGAGCATACAAATAAATAAATCTCTGGCAGACCCATAAAAAATATTGGGACTCACTTTGCTTTCTGTGCATACTAAATTGTTGTGTCCAGACCCGGGCACAGCCCTAGTATCACATGTCCATACTTCTATTTTATTTAATGCTTTTGGAGATCTGTGACAGAATGTCACTTATCCCTGCTTTATAATATTTAAGACTGGGATGGACAGTACACTGTTCGAATTAGGATTATTCTGAGAAAGCAGATTCAGCAGTCCAAGTGACTATAATCTGTTCTATTATTCTATATTTCACCGTCTTGTTCTCATTTCCTGAATGTTTTATTTAAATGAAAAGGGGGGCTCGTTTGTCTGATGTGACGGTCTCTGTGAAGAACTCGTTACTTTTACATTTCATTTTTTACCTCCTCTGGGGAAACTGTGTGTAATGATATGGTTGAATTCAGAACAGGTGTGTAAATTCTGATTTTTTAACACCTTTGTTGAATTATCACTTATGACATAGGCACATTTATATACATTTAAAATTAATCAAACCATATTAACAAGTTCACATTTGCAAACATTATAGGATATATAACAGTATATGTGCTGTATAATCTAAGTGACCTTACATAAATTATTCAATTCCTGCTTTCTTTTAAACGTCATTCCTCCTCCAAAACATTTTTCTGCCTGTATTCCCACAGTTACAATTTCTTATGTATAATTTACTTCTACCCTTTGTAATCTAAAAAAGAGCGAAAGGCACCAAACCAAACTAATAAATAGAAAAGAGGTACCAACCCACGAAGAAACAATGAAGCCACAGATCAAAATGCAAACTCGGACGAATAAAACAAGTACATAAACGTATCCACAGTTTGCATTTTCGTTTCCAACACTTCTTCAGATGTGGGCTAGATTAAAAACACGCTAATTTAAGTACATCAGAAATAGCATCATTAACAAACAAACCAATCATTTTTCTAATGAGGTACATGAATATTCATACTATTGAAACCCATACATGGGTTGACTTACAGATAAATATGTAAAAACGCATAAATACTTTCAACAACTAAATGAATCAATAAATAGATTAATAGGTTGAGTAGATGTATAATTCTTCATAAAACTTGTACTATAAATAATTAAAAAACAACTTGTAATTATAAAAACCTTAAAAGCAAGGTTAATATAAAAAAAAATCCATAGACTTCCCTCTACTGTTCATTGAGAAAATTACAACAAATAAAATAAAAAACAATTACTTGTGTATTTCATAATAAAATGTATAATAAATAACTACATAAAAAGACTGTATCTAGCAAAAAATATATTACAAAAACTGTTATAGTTTAAATAAATTAATAAATAATTATTCTTAAAATTTATAAAATTGTGACTTTATAATTTGGCAGACCTTAATTTGGGTAGGGGAACAATTGAGATATGTTCATTTAATCCTGGCCATGTGTTAGCTTGTAACATCAACTGCCACCAGAGCTCCATATACTCGATTTTTTTTCTTCCCTTTCTTAAAGATCCAACTTCCTGTTCTTTTATCTCTATTATGATATTCATTACTTCAAGTATAGTTAATTTAGATTATGATTTCCATTTTCTAATAATTGTTTTTTTGGCAGCCACCATAATTAGATTCAGCAAGGTCTTATTACTATGTCTAGGCAATTCTAATCCTGTATCCCAGCTGAAAAAAAATGTCCTTTTTTACACTTATTTGCTCACCCAATATTCCTGACAGACTACTGTAGGAAATGTTTAAAGCCTGCCAACTCATTACACGCCCAAAACACATCTTCCCAGTTATCTCTTTATTCCCCGTCACACCTCCAACATTTGCCATCTACCTAAGGAAGAATTCTTTGCAGTTTGCTTGGCATACCTCTCAACCTCGTGGCACAAGAAATCTGGACAAATGGCAAAAATAATTGGGGGAAAAGGTCCAAAAACAGGTACAAATTTAAAATATTGATATTATAAACTTAGAAAGTTACTAAAATAAAATGGTTTGTTATTAGCATGAATTTTTCTGATGGATATGAAGTCTGCAACTTAAATTTGTGTCATTATTTAGTGAATTCAGTCCTCAGTGATTTTTCAGAAAAACACATTTTATGAGGATAAAACCAAAAATATAAGGCAAAAATCTGGACATTCTGCAAAAATCTGGACAGTTCAGAGGCATGCTGTTTGGGCTATAAACATTCCTATGCAAATACTTCCAAGCAAAAATCCAAAATCTTCTAGACATTGTTGCATATTCGGGAGCCATACATATGTACCCCCCCTTGTTTTCTTTGTGAATTGCATATATAATCTTTCTTCCTGACCTCTTCTGATTGATTCCTATTGTAATAGAATGGGAAGAGGCCAATAATACATTTGGATTGCAGGCTAGTATTTGTCTTATCTGACTAGGATTGATATGAGAATATAGACAGAGAAATGGATAGGGGAATCCTAAATGAAAGTCCTGCACTGGACGAGTTCTTAACTGAATGTAAATTGTGAATTTTAAGCACTTTCCTGTGTGCCTTGTTCTACACAGCTGCAGACCTTGTATTATGCAGAGGATTTAAATTGCTGTGAATGTTCTTTGGCTGTCCACTAGATGGTGCTGTTGACATTATAACAACTTTTTCTTTGTCTAATTTATTCTTATCAAAATGTTCATAGTGTAAAAAAAAGAAAAAATCAAGCAATTGTCCCATAATGTAGTACAAATACACAAAGCAAACGTACAATAAATAACTGAGCACTAAATCTATACAATAGCCATGTAACTAGGTAGGCCCACTGGCCCCACAATCCCTTTTCAGGGGTGACCCAGGAGCAATGATTGGTTAAGTGACTTGCCTAAGGTCACACAGTAGGCCTGAGGGAATCAAATCCTGTACCACTGGAACTACAGCTCCGAGCCATAACCCTCTGTGCCAACTGCCAAGTGTGTGTGCGCACGCGTGTGTGTGTGTGTGTGTGTGTGTGTGTGTGCGCGTGTCTGTACACACACACACACACACACACACACACACACACACACACACACACACACACACATACATACAAACACGCACAAACACACACACATGCACACCACTGCAGACAAACACGCACACACACAAACACACACACATGCACACCACTGCAGACACACACACACACACAACACACATGCACACACATGCACACCACTGCAGACAAACAGACATATACACACACACGCACACACACACCCACACACACACGCACACATGTACACACATGCACACCACTGCAGACACACACACATACATGCAAACCACTGCAGACACACACACACCACTGCAGACACACACACACACACACACACACACACACACACACACACACACGCACACACACATGCACACCACTGCAGACACACACACACACACACACACACACACACACACTCATACCAATGCAGACACACACACACACACACACACACACACACACACACACACACACACACACACACACATACACACTTTTTATAAAGCCGGTACTTCCTGAGCATCAGTGTTGCTGCCTGAGTCTCCCTAAAATCTGGAGTAAAAGAACCGTGAGCTATAGTCAGTATCAGGTCAGACTTCAAAGTAATCAAGCGGTTATAACTTATTTAAAAATCAATACCTATTTATTGAAAAATAAACTACATTAAAGACTTAATTGCTTTCACCCTTAACAGAGCTTCACCAAAAGTAACTCCTGTTTACATGACATACAGTATTTGTAAACGTTAACACATACTGCATTATCAATTCACTCAAGCTGAAGTCATCAATGCATGCCACAATGGCTATCTGGCCAAGCTTAAGCAGGCTAGGTCTCAGTCATACCTCTCAACCTCTTTGCACAAGAAATCTGGACAAAGCCTGCCATAATGGGAGTACAAAAGCCCAGAAATAGGGACACATTATAAATATTGCTTTTATAAACTTAGAAAGTTGCAAGACTAACAGGATTTGATTTAGCATGCATTTTTGAAGGATACAAAGTCTGAAACTGAAATGCATGTCATTATTTAATTACTTTAATCCTTAGATCATCCCACAGATTTATCAGTAAAAGACAGTTTTTATGAGGAGCACACCAAATATATGAGGCACAGATTTGGACATTCTGTGTAAATCTGTACAGTTGAGAGGTATGGGTCTCATCTTTCATCTCTGCTGTGCATATCTACTCCTGTTGGAAACTAATAGGCTATAACTTATGGGCTGTGTTCACATCCTATGCAGCTAGTGCCTAAATGAGTTAGAAACTTTATATAGCTATTATCACTGCCTATGCACATCCATTAGTTAATAACCTTTTATGTGATCCATTCTTTCATGGAAAGGGTAGTACATTATTTGACATAAGGGATACAAGGTAGGTGTATTCAGCCACTGGGACAGCTACCAGCATGATGCTGAGTAGCTGCAGTTGTGATTATAACAGTATAATACTTGAGGGTTTTAACTTGACTGGTTTTCATGCGTTTGTTAGTATTTGTTGTACATTCTAGATATGGAAAATGACATCTACTTATCAGATCACAGATGCAATACACACACAGACAGATTACTTTGAAGTCTCAACTGAGACTGGCTACAGTTCATTTCACTTTTCTTTTTTCCTGACTTTAAGATATCTCAGCCAAAATGCTCAAAGTATACCAGTTTTTCCTGTGATTTAATATTTCCCCTTAAAGGTAGGAAATTTTTGCCCCACTATGACTGGAAAATTATTGCACCTCACTACAAGGATAATTTGTTTTATATATATATATATATATATATATATATATATATATATATATATATATATATATCTGTGTGTGTGTGTGCTTGTGTGTTCATGCAATTCCTTAAGCTAATTGTATCTAATATAAGAATCTGTGTAGGTACATGGTAATCTGTTACATTTTCTATGATGCTTTCCAGTCTGGGAATGTTTTCTTGAATTTAGAAGACAGCTTGTACATATTTAAATACTTGATTACGTTGCAATTATCTCTTTTTGCAGCAATCTCTTGCATATTAATCCACACAACAAAAAAAATTGGAAATGTTACACTCACCAGCTGTTGTCCAGATAAGGCTTCATACGTGCATTGATTAAAGTGGTAAGCAGCAATATTAAAGCAGATAGTGTTATAAACAATAAATCATTAGCTTTACATGTAAAGTACAACCCAAAATTTAAGTTGCATTACTGCCAGGAGAAATCATATCTAATGGCAATATTAACATCAGAATTACAGAATATGTGCAAAAAGAGCTTCATCTTGTGACAGAGTTGAAATACTGCTAAAGTAGCAAGAAAAAACTTCAGCACAATCCAAGAAATGCCGAAGTACAGTAAACTTACTAAATTGAGCAGCAGTAGGAGGGTAAAATGATGCTGTAGCCGAGCACCTCTGTAACACTGTTCAAAGGGACCGGGATGAATGGATGGGGTACCGTAAATTCTTACCAGGGATAGCGCCCACTACCCTCCTGGACATGGGCAGTCATTAATAAATACAATCCTGGTATTGACTAGAGTATCTATGGTATTACATTGGGATGAAATGGCTAGGCTTGAAATGACCTCCGGGTTGATAGCCTACTAACGCCCTATGATCCCATGATAGTACTCGTAGAAGGAAAGCATTTGTATGATAACATTTTGCAGCAACCTTTTGGGACCAATAAGGAATAAGTATAAATCTACTACATCAATATTGTACCTGCTCTGCTTCAGCACTCAGGTGTACACACAGGTACACACACTGCAAAGAAGCAGCACTCAGGTATACACACAGTTACACACACTGCGAAGTACGAGTATGCTCCTGGGCTAAGTGGGAGAGCAGGTTAGTAACACATCCTGTATATTTCTACATATTCAGAGTTGTGTTTCCTTAACCTCACAGAGAAATACATAAAGTGCAGTCTGTTCCTCTAAGTGCCAATACATCCCAAGGCATGCATTTCATATTACAAATAAAGGTCTCATGTGGCTGATATATGGTGGAAGAGAGATGTTTTATGCACATTTTACTGCCATTTAATGTTTCCATTATAATAAACCAAACACTCAGCTAAGACAAATCCTTTTAGTGAAGCAGTTACTTTAACTGGCTATAATCACATTCTGAAACTGTAATAAACTGTATGGAAACACTGTACGCATTGATCTCTGCAGAGAATATCCGTGTGGTCTTTGAATATAAATATGACTGTTGGTAATATATAGGGATGCACACTGTTTCCTTCAGAAAATAAGGTTATGTGTCTTCATTTTTATGCTGGAAGTACGTTTCCTGTTACCAGTCTAGGCAACCAGTTAACACATCTATAAAACAAGTAATCTATTAAAAACGCAACAAAAAAATTGGAAATGTTACACTCAGCAGCTGTTGTCCAGGTAAGGCTTCATACTTGCAGTGATTAAAGTGATAAGCAGTAAACAGTGTAGTTTGCTAATGTGGAAAAATGGAATCCAGTTATGTTTTACAGAAAACAGGCAGGTTTCATGCTTTATATGCCTTGAGACATATTAAGTGATTTTATTTATCATTTTTTTTTAATTTACTGTGTGTTATTAACAGTGAAATTCGGTAAATCATGTGAATATGACATCAGAGCACCAATACTTCATAATTTCACAAAACATCATAAATAAACATTTTGCCAGACAAAAAGTTTTATTACCGTTTCACTCCATGTACCATAAAACCCACTATATTCCAGCCAATACTGCCTTTATTATTATATAAATAAAATTCACAAATAATTGTGATATTTTAACAATGCCATTGACACATATAATTATTATGCTGTGATGTGAATCCATCCACCCAATGTTGTCATTTCACATTTATCCCCTAGAGAGACCCCATGAACAGCTGCCACTGTCCACAAGATTTACTAGACAAGTAGGGAGTGGAGGTAGATTACACACACACACACACACACACACACACACACACATACACACGCGCACGCACGCACACACACACACACACACACACACACACACACAATTTAGAGCCTCCAACCCCCCTACTGTGTGTCTTTTGCATGTTGGAGGAGAGCAGAGTACTTAGAGAAAGGCCACACAAACATAAGGAGGCCATACAGATGCCACACACAAAGTGTCCCGCCAAGAATTGAACCTAAGAACCTCTTGCTGTGATGTGACAATGTACCTGACTGCACCTTTGTGCCCCTTAGCTTACCACCTCACTGCAAACCAGGATGAATTAAAAGCATTAAGTTCCACTCCCAAATGAATACTTCTCCAAAGCATGTGATCTCTGTGTAATGTAATCACATTAATAACAGAACATTTCCACAACAGCTTCGCACGGTGGTTAAGACTTCTGCTCTCTATCATAAAAGGCTAGGGCTGTGGTTCAATCCTGAGCGTAGATCATTGTTGTGTGAAATATGCGTGTTCTCCCTAGCTCTGCATTGGTTTTCTCCACCCACTGTCACTTTCTCCCAGAAATATGCTGATTACTCTAAACCGTATGTGTATTCTAAATTGTCTGTATCTGTATGTATGTATATATTTACCATTGCCCTTATGACTCAAAAGTATTCATGATGGACAAGTTCACTTTACCCGGTTAATAAACAAAAAGGAGGTATTCTAATAAAATTTATGTTTATTACTTTTTGTTAAAACCTTTAATAACACAGCATTGTAAAACTGTGTGTGGTGAGTTTCTGGCTTTAATAATAGCATCTTCCTAAGTGGCACTGCACTCTATTATTATTGTGTTCTGCAGGAAAATGTCGAAATGCAAGACTCTCTTGACCTCCATTGTGTACAGCCTGGATGCATTCCATAAGTTTAATTTTTTGTCTTTCTGGAATTATTATCAAAGTACTTTGTGAAACAAAATCATCACCATACCACCATAAATAAATGCATTTGAACTGTATATAAGATACTGTTTATCCCATGCCCTTTGTATTTAATGTTAACTGGCCAAAAATGACTAGCTAGATGGTTACAGTACCAAGTTATATATAACTTGGTTTACTAATCTAGAACATTTTGTTTTTTTTACTTAACTGATCGGTGTTTTAGTAATTTTTTGATTTATATGTTTTGTTTCCAGCCATCATACTGAACAGCTAGATTAGCTGCTCTTTCGATGACGTCTTTTCTCCACTGCCACATCTTAGATAAACCACACCTTCCCAGTGAATGAGTACCAGAAGATGTCAGTTCAGAAGCCCTTATGAAATTTGTGTTCATTTTATGCCAGAGAACTGATCAATTGTATAAAAGTAAAACATGGGCACCTTCCCACATTACTCGTGCTGGATGTGTTCCCTCCTGTGTTGCACCCTTACATATTGCACAGCCTGTAATAATAATAATAATAATAATACTGTATTATATACATGTATATAATAATAATAATAATAATAATACTGTATTATATACATGTATATAATAATAATAATACTGTATTATATACATGTATATAATAATAATAATAATACTGTATTATATACATGTATATAATAATAATAATACTGTATTATATACATGTATATAATAATAATAATACTGTATTATATACATGTATATAATAATAATAATAATAATAATACTGTATTATATACATGTATATAATAATAATAATAATACTGTATTATATACATGTATATAATAATAATAATACTGTATTATATACATGTATATAATAATAATAATAATAATAATACTGTATTATATGCATGTATATAATAATAATAATACTGTATTATATACATGTATATAATAATAATAATAATACTGTATTATATACATGTATATAATAATAATAATAATAATACTGTATTATATACATGTATATAATAATAATAATAATAATACTGTATTATATACATGTATATAATAATAATAATACTGTATTATATACATGTATATAATAATAATAATACTGTATTATATATATAATAATAATAATAATAATAATAATACTGTATTATATACATGTATATAATAATAATACTGTATTATATACATGTATATAATAATAATAATACTGTATTATATACATGTATATAATAATAATAATAATACTGTATTATATACATGTATATAATAATAATAATAATAATACTGTATTATATACATGTATATAATAATAATAATAATACTGTATTATATACATGTATATAATAATAATAATACTGTATTATATACATGTATATAATAATAATAATAATACTGTATTATATACATGTATATAATAATAATAATACTGTATTATATACATGTATATAATAATAATAATACTGTATTATATACATGTATATAATAATAATAATAATACTGTATTATATACATGTATATAATAATAATAATAATACTGTATTATATACATGTATATAATAATAATAATACTGTATTATATGCATGTATATAATAATAATAATACTGTATTATATGCATGTATATAATAATAATAATAATACTGTATTATATGCATGTATATAATAATAATAATAATACTGTATTATATGCATGTATATAATAATAATAATACTGTATTATATGCATGTATATAATAATAATAATACTGTATTATATGCATGTATATAATAATAATAATAATACTGTATTATATGCATGTATATAATAATAATAATAATACTGTATTATATACATGTATATAATAATAATAATAATAATACTGTATTATATACATGTATATAATAATAATAATAATAATACTGTATTATATGCATGTATATAATAATAATAATACTGTATTATATGCATGTATATAATAATAATAATAATAATACTGTATTATATACATGTATATAATAATAATAATACTGTATTATATACATGTATATAATAATAATAATAATACTGTATTATATACATGTATATAATAATAATAATAATAATACTGTATTATATACATGTATAATGGGCATTTCACAGGACCAATACACCCTCCTTAAGACTTTTGACTTCTCTTTCATTACCAGAAGGGCTAACCCACCTGATGATGAAGAGGGGCGAGCCATTCATTGCACTACAACAAGTTGGTTCCCCCAACATGCCTCATCACGGTCTTCATTTATTCTCGTTGTGGCATCTAAGGTCTTTACTTGCACCACTATCACTGTGCTTATGGGTCTTCATTGCATTTTCACTTTAGATGAGAAAGCACTATTTCTCTTGTTGGTGGGTCACTTCTGCAGCCTGGAACATCAAGTAGTAGTGATTTGACTTTATGCAAATCTGAACATGGGAGACAGTTATACAAAAATAAGAACTGTGCAGAAATCGCACTACCCTTTTTCTTGGCTGTTAACCACTGTCACACGAAAACGTTTAAATATACGTACCTTAACTATCCCATGTTTGTATTAATGCTGTAATATTATTCTCTGAGATAAATTATTCTGGATTGGGGATAAAATATTTCTCTCCCTCTTTCTTACATCTTTTTCTTCTCTCTCTCTCTCTCTCTCTCTGACTCAATTTGTCAGGCATTCATTCTGTGTAAACCACAGTTGTAACAAAATAAAATCTCCTACCTTACCCATATTTAGTTTCTAGTGCATTCTGCTGCAGTACACTGCATGAAATAGATCTCCTTCTTTAACAGCTAAGGATTTTTTTCTTAATTATATGTTACAGCAACCTGCAGGTGGTTGCTTTGCCTTGAAATGAACCCAATGATCCAAGTCATTTTGCTTCATAATATTCTGCCCCCCTCCATTGCACTTCATTATGTGGGGCATGGGTACACCATAGGTACACCTGACCTCAGAGCATGGGTACACCTGGCCTAAGATCATGAGTACACCATAGGTACACCTGGCCTCGGATCATAGGTACACCATAGGTACACCTGGCGTCCCTCACCTATACCTCCTTTAGTGTGAGTGTAACAGCCTACTCATGAAAAGTACTTATGCAGAATAAGTGGGATTTGCCAACATGATAATGTTACCTATGAATATTGCACTGACAACATTCCTGTAAAACGTAGCAGGTGGTTTGTTTGAAGTAATGCCTTCAGTGAGCAGTGCCTTTGATGTGGGATTGTCACACATATTCATAGTTAGCAGTCCTGTTTCAACAAATTATCCCCAAGCCCTTTTAGGCACACAGGTGTCATTGTGGTGTACAGGGACACTAGTAAGAATAAAGTGTAGTCCACATCAGAGTATATGAAACTTGGTCTACAGCATAGTAGTTAAAATGCTTAACACTAACAAAGTAAGCAGAACTGCAGTCTGATTCTGCTTTCATTAAAAAAAAAAACACTGAAATCAAGAAAACCCCAATCTCGGTTTTTAGTTATTGCACTTTATTTAAGCTGGTAGCATGCTGGTATCCAGTTACAACAGCATACTGGTATGCCATTACAACACGCATCTCCAAAAAAAATCTTGCTGCAGGTACTTTCCTATAGAGCACGTGCTCTAACTATTCACACCCTGACCCAAACCCTGCTGTTTCCTCTGCTCCTAGCCTGGGCTCATCCTAGCACCTAACGTTTAAACTTCTTAGTCTTAAATTGACGTACCTTCAGCTAAAGCTACTGTATTCAGAATTTGCTTCTCTCTCCTTACTGTTGTTAATTATCTGTACTTTACCACTAGTATCAATCTGTGATTGTATCACCTGGGCTGGTGCCTGCAGCTGGTCACTATTGATCGGTGTGCTACTCCAGCAAATAAACAAAACATATGAATAAATAAATACATAAATACAGTTGGCACCTCCTGTATAAATCTTTTCAACATTCCATCCTAAGACACTTGTTTAATTCCTGGGATATGGAATACTGCATGATTATACTTGTCCACCTCTTAGCATGAAAAATGTGGACAAACAAAGCCAAAAAATAATTGGGGGACAAAACCTCAAAAATAGGGACAAATTTTAAGTATTTCTCTTATAAACTTGACAAGTTGCTAGAATAACAGGACTTGTGGTAGCATGCATTTTTCTGAAGGACATGAAGTCTGAAACTCAAATGTATGTCATTATTAAGTAACTTCAATCTTCAGTGATTTACCAGAAAATCCCAAACTTTCAGAGGAAAAGACCAAAAATATGAGGTAAAAACCTGTACATTATGTGAATATCTGGGCAGTTCAGAAGTATGTGCAGGATATTCGGCATTCAGGATTTATGGTGCTAAACTTGGGTCAAGCTACAACTGAGTCCTACTGGAAATCTAGTTTTAAGAAGATGCAAAACCAGGAAACACTTTATAGAAGCCACAGTGCGTCATTGCAGGCTCATTGCAGTTAATTTTTTTTCTTTAGCTTCATGCTTGGTCATAGGTTTTTGCTACTGATAAATGGCAAGCGACAGAACATTGCAGCGCAGTACAGAACTGGAGTGATGTTCTGGTACATACCATGTACTAGTAAAACAAGATGAAACACGATGAAACCTTTATTCCACAAAAACAGAATCCATAAATTTTTGTGGAATAAAGGTTTCATCGTCTACATCTGATTTTTACTAGTTGGTCGTTGCTTTTTTTTACATACCATGTACTGTCAGTGATATAATATGTGTAGAGAGGCCTAGGATTTAAAGAACTGACATAATCCTCTATTTATTTATTTGTTTATTTATTTATTTACCATATTTTATTTTATTTTATTTTATTTTACATAGTCAGTATTGTAAAACAGTAATAATGTCACAAACAAAATTAATATGTAATGGAACATAAGCTGTATTTGATACTCTGGCCTTCATTTGTGGACTTCATCAAAAGATGGGAAGAACAGACATGCCTGCAGAAAAATACATATTTTATCTTCCCCTGGGAACTGACTTCTCATACTCTTGTGCAACACAGAAAGATAAGCACTTGTCCCATCTGCATGGCCTGTGTCTCAAGTTACTAGATTAAGCTACTGACCAGATGTCTCAACTTCCCTATTTTGGAGGAACTTTCCTAGTTTCAGGCCTGATTTATGATGTCCCTATTCTGGGAAGTATGTCTCTGTTTTCTGTTTTGATTTATCCCTAGACACAATTTTTTGACCCCCCCCCCTCATCCCGTGTGATTTTTGAAGCTGTCACGTATACTGAAAAACATTCTACATGACCAATATATTAGTGACAAAAAAAATTTAAAGAAAGAGACACATCTTTTTTCTGAAGCAAAAATAAGTGATCTTCCATGACAGAATTTTGCAATACAGTTCATTAGAGTCTACAGATTTTAAACTCTCTCTGATAATGTGCATATATTTTTCCATCATTTTTGTCACTCGTTTTTGAAACGTGTTTCTGAGTTGTATCCCACATTCTTACTGGAAGCAGGATCATACCTCTCAACATCTTAGTGCAAGAAATCTGTACAAAGCCTAAAATATGGGAGGACAAAGGTCCAAAAATGGAGACAAACTTTAAATATTGCTCTTATAAACTTAGAACGTTGGTAGAATAACAGTATTAGTGTTAGCATACATCTTCTGAGGGATAGAAAGTCTGAATCTCAAATATATATCATTGTTTAGTAGCTTCAATCCTCACTGATTTGCCAGAAAAACACAAATGTTATGAAAAACGGTCTAAAATAGGAATAAAAAATCTGGGCATTCTACAAAAATCTGGACAGTTGAGAGCTATGAGAAGAGTTCCAAATTTTATGTTGATCCGACATCCAGATTTTAAGCTGGATGTTCCTGTTTTTCAAGGACCTTTGTTTCTACTTTCAATGCCCCCATGTTGAAAGGTATGCTAATGACTGCTCTTAGCCAACTCTCTTGGTGTGTATGAATGTCTGCCCCCCCACACACACACACACACACACATACACTTTACATATTTACCCCCTTAGACAATCATTTTCAGTAAATTAAATTACAAGAGTCACATTTTCAAAAATGACCAGGTATGGATGTCATTCTCAGGGAAAGTCCCAGAATACTATAGTAGGTCTGATTCTAGCACAAGGTGCAAACCTTTTTGTTGAGATATGGTGAAGCAGTACCAACATACACCTCTAGATGGCACTCTAGACCTTTATTTATTGCACCTGATACATGCAACACATTTTCAAGTTTACTGTATCTATAATTAATCATATTATGCCTGCTGTTTGTGCCAATGTGTGTCATTTGCTAAGGCAGTAAAGCAGGTCTCCTGTCCTGAAGTCAGACGCTAGTCTCAGACATCAAAACAGAGGCATCAGTGTTCTTCTAGAATTGGAGACCAGAGTGTCTGCAAAAATATGGGAACAGTATTCATACTGTTAGAATTTAATTCTAGAAATTGTCATTTATTATTATTATTATTATTATTATTATTATTATTGTAGTTTTTATTATTTAAGATAAAATTAAAACATACAATTCTGAGGTGCATGTCAGCCCTGTTATTCAACTCACTATTTTTTGCATTACAAAATGTCATGTGTGTGTGTGTGTGTGTGTGTGTGTGTGTGTGTGTGTGTGTGTGTGTGTGTGTGTGTGTGTGTGTGTGTGTGTGTGTAGCTGCCAGTTGGTGAGGTTGCCTTTGTTTACATTGTCCTAATCTTGAGGTATGTTATATAAGCAAGCAAACATTGAGACAAAGCTTCCCAAAGAAGAAAAATTTGTCACTGACCAATCTGTCAGATAATGACCTGTAGCACAGAAGGATAAAGCCCCAATTATGACCCAGGCAGCCTGGGTTTGATTAGTAGCTTGGGTGCAGGTCAGCATGGCTAGGAGGATGGGTGTGCCTATCCTGGTGGCAATAGGTCCTAGTCAGCTTAGGCCAGTGCTCCCAAACCAAACACTGCCAGAGGGCAGGAATGAAATTTAAGGAATGGGTGTTGTTATAGGGAGCAAAGTGGGTATGGCCACCTAAGCATCTCATGGTAGCCCTTGCAGGCCATGAGAAAGAGCATGCCTGAGCAAAAAAAGTGGCATAGGTGATCCCTGCTGTGATGTAGCTGCCAACATTACCACCCAAAAGGAGGGATTCAGAAGTACACAAGAAATAACTCTCATTGCTGTGATGCCAGTGGGAGCATCAAACTCCCCAGTGTTTGTCTGGGTGATGTCTTCATTGGATGCATCCCATCCTATGGAATCTCCAAGGGGATTCCCTGCACCCCATGGAACAAATGGGCTCATTTCCAATGGTGTGTGGTTCAACGGTGAGGAGGGAGAAGGGGAAGCAGTGCCTAGGAATAAAATTTGCTCTCTTAGGCATGTGCAATACTGTACAAATAACCCTCAGATCATCTATGCTACAGGATCACTTTGTTTTAGTATGAATGTCACAGATATATCATCAGCTGAGGACAGTTCTACAGTTCTCTTCCGCAAAAGTGACTTCCTTGTGTGATCAGGGAAGGCAGGGAAGACAGCGTCTATTAACATCTAGGAATACAGGTACACGTGCTGTTAAAAACATCACGCGGGAGGTTACTTTGGCATATAACATCGTCATTAACATCTAGGAATACAGGTACACGTGCTGTTAAAAACATCACGCGGGAGGTTACTTTGGCATATAACATCGTCATTAACATCTAGGAATACAGGTACACGTGCTGTTAAAAACATCACGCGGGAGGTTACTTTGGCATATAACATCGTCATTAACATCTAGGAAGAAAAACATCACGCGGGAGGTTACTTTGGCATATAACATCGTCATTAACATCTAGGAATACAGGTACACGTGCTGTTAAAAACATCACGCGGGAGGTTACTTTGGCATACAACATCGTCATTAACATCTAGGAATACAGGTACACGTGCTGTTAAAAACATCACGCGGGAGGTTACTTTGGCATATAACATCATCATTAACATCTAGGAATACAGGTACACGTGCTGTTAAAAACATCACGCGGGAGGTTACTTTGGCATATAACATCGTCATTAACATCTAGGAAGACAGGTACACGTGCTGTTAAAAACATCACGCGGGAGGTTACTTTGGCATATAACATCGTCATTAACATCTAGGAATACAGGTACGTGTGCTTAAAACATCAAGCGGGAGGTTACTTTGATATATAACATCGTCATTAACATCTGAGGTTACTTTGGCATATAACATCGTCATTAACATCTAGGAAGACAGGTACACTTGCTTTAAAAACATCAAGCAGGCGGTTACTTTGGCATATAACATCGTCATTAACATCTAGGAATACAAAACATCAAGCATGGCATATAACATCATCTAGGAAGATAAAACATCACGCGGAGGTTACTTTGGCATATAACATCGTCATTAACATCTAGGAATAAAAACATCAGAGGTTACTGGCATATAACATCGCTCATTAACATCTAGGAAGACAGGTAGAGGTTACTTTGGCATATAACATCGTCATTAACATCTAGGAATACAGGTAAAACATCACGGAGGTTACTTTGGCATACAACATCGTCATTAACATCTAGGAAGACAGGTACACGTGCTGTTAAAAACATCACGCGGGAGGTTACTTTGGCATATAACATCGTCATTAACATCTAGGAATACAGGTACACGTGCTGTTAAAAACATCACGCGGGAGGTTACTTTGGCATATAACATCGTCATTAACATCTAGGAAGACAGGTACACTTGCTGTTAAAAACATCAGCATATAACATCGTCATTAACATCTAGGAATACAGGTACACGTGCTGTTAAAAACATCAAGCGGGAGGTTACTTTGATATATAACATCGTCATTAACATCTAGGAATACAGGTACACGTGCTGTTAAAAACATCAAGCAGGCGGTTACTTTGGCATATAACATCGTCATTAACATCTAGGAAGACAGGTACACGTGCTGTTAAAAACATCACGCGGGAGGTTACTTTGGCATATAACATCGTCATTAACATCTAGGAATACAGGTATACTTGCCATGGGAGCCCATCAGGCAGACGATTATCTCGGCATATAATATGGTCATTTAACCAGTAAGGACATCTCTGCTCCTTAGTGTGTAACTCTGGAAATTAGTCAGCTATTGAAACATCAAATGTACACATTGAAGGTGACCATTCACAACTAATCAAAACATTTTAAAAGGCTGTTTTACTAAATATTGTACTTTCAATCTGAGTTAATTGAATAACCCAAAATAATTATTGCTACCAAGACATGATGATGTCAGAGATCGTTGTGATGTTAGAGATTATTACTGGACATGGAAGCGTCATCTCTTGTGCAGAAATCATTTCTGCATTTCTGCCTTAAGCTACAGTTTTCTTTAGAAAAGAATATTCTCTGGAAATTAGGTTCTTCCAAGTGTGATTCATGGCCTGCTTCTTTGATAAGCTTGCTGTCTGCAATGCAATGAATTGTACAGCAGTACTGCAATGGCTGGAAGTGAAAAAGCACCCCTGCAACAGTTGCATTGCAGCATTTTAAGTGACATAGTGCAGCATTTGTCATCCCTGTCTTATTAATCGTGTACACAACCCAGACGTTAATGTTAAGGAACAAAACAAAATAATGTGTTTGAAGGTTAGTCTTCTATCAAAGCAAGGAAGGCTACAGTAAAATAAGCGGCTGAAAAGACAAAGATGCCTGATAACCTCAGGGTACAAACTGTATAAAATAATACTCAACCACAGGTACAGTTTTCCATACAAACACAAAATAAAGGTGCTGAATTTTGTGTTTCAGCTCAGGGGCAAAGGAGTTTACCAGCAAGATGAGTGAGGGCAAGAAGTGTTTTTGGTATGCACTATGCACCTGTTATTTTATACATAGGCAGAGGCCCAAATAAGAAGAAAAGTTTACTCCATAGATATGCAAAGCCATAAAAAACACATTCAGCTACTTGGGTTCCCTTAGCATATTAAATTAGTATAAAAATATTAAAAGCAAGCACATCTCAGATAAATAATTCTCCTTGTTTTGCAATTAATGCTGTCCTAAACATAAAATGTGTACACTGGGGAAGAGGCAAGAGTATTGTCTGTCATACTGGCAACACACACCCATATATTTGGTAAAGTTTAAGAGGGCACACTGGTTCTCACAGACGTGTCTCCTCCCCCGAATCTACCCTACTCTAATGAAACAACACTGATTCTGAATTACTCTGCTATGGCTAGTACACCTGGTGCAGTTTGCTCAAAGTAGCATTGGGTTGAAAAAATAATGAGGAAACGCAAGACTCCCAGAACAAATGAGATGTGCTGGAAAGTGTAACTTATTTTTAACTTTGATCACTGAAATCACCAATGAGGTCAGCAAAGAGCATGCTGGGAGATAGATATAGGTTGCACTTACCTGGTAGCAAAGTCTTTATTTTTGTTTTAAAAAGATATATTTTTTGCTCCTTCCTCACAGCTGACAGCAGTGGTGGTCAGTTGTGAGGAAGGAGCAAATCATTGCCATCAGTTTCTCATGAATTAATCTGATATTCAGAGAGGAGCAAAGTCTATGTTTCTAAATTTATAACATAAACTATATGCCGTGGCATTAGCAGAAAAATATTTATGAGGGATGTTAGGAAGAATCCTTTCACAGACAGGGTATAATATTAGGTGAAGTTTGCTTACTACTTGAATAAAATAAAAGTCATGAACAGATTGAAGAACACATGACATTAAAGTGAAGAAAAATAATGAAGTAAAAAAACAGACAGAAATGAAACAGTGATGAAAGTTTAAGCAGAAAACAAAATATAATGCTAGCAGTACTGTGTATGTGTGCCTTTCTGTGACATCATATACTCTATTTTGTAGATGGACTCTGATTATTCTATACATGCCAGGTAAGGGATGAGGTGTCCAACAGAAATTCCACCTCCTTGCAGATACATCAGGAGGTGATAGACATAAAGTCTGTGTCATCACAAAGGAAGCCCCCGCCTGAGCCAAGGATCTTTTCCTTAGCATTCACTCTATATATTGTTTGTTCATCCACGACCACTCACGTCAGGAAGTAAGCAATTACCGGCATAACTTCCTGTCCCTCCTTCCATTCACAGGATAAATACCACTTCACAAGTAAGGCAATGCCACTGACTTAATCTTAGTCTCCCATGTTTTACAAGCCTATCTTCAATGAAAGCAGCCGGGCAGCCATGGTGGTGCAGCGGTTAGCATTGCCGCCTCACAGCAAGAGGTTCTCTGGTTCGATCTTCAGCTGGGGTGCCTTCTGTTTGTAGTCTGCATGTCTTCCCTGTGGTCGCATGGGTTTCCTCCCGGTGCTCCAGTTTCCTCCCACATCCCAAAGACATGCTGTAAGTGGATTGGACACACTAAATTGGCCCTAGGCGTGAGTGCGTGCCTGTGTGCGCTTTCTCTGGAAGGTCGGGTGCCGGGCTGGCAACTCAACACCATAAAACTCCACTGCCAATCATGAGCAGACAGGTGATCCTCTGTGGCAACCACTAACCAGGAAAAGCCAGAAGAAGATCTTCAATGAAAGCAGCCATAAACGTTGGTAGCCACTGTTCAGATCAACTAAGCCAGGATCCTTTGAACATGGGCTGGTAAAACGTAACCTGACCTTAGAAGCTGTGGTCAGCAGAAGCAGACAGAGGGGGCATACAAATGAAATAAAGGCAGACTGTGTGGACCCCATATCTTACAGAGAAATAAATTCATTCTAATAACTATAGAAATTACCCCTTTTAAAACAGCTTTAAAATAAGCCATTATCAGAGAACTTAAAAAAAAAAAACTCCTGGGCTATGTAAAATCTACAGTCATGTGTACAAGCCTTACAAATGCACTTTTCCTGTGAGCCACAAAGGACAGTGAGACTGAAAGTGCATCCATCACCCTCTGCATCTCTAATATAAGTGTATCCGGATGTGCTCATGCCAAAGGGCCTGCGAATTTCAGGCACAAGCATTTTCCAGTGAAAGCAACTACAGTGTGTGAATCATTGAAAACATTTAATAAATCTTTCAAAAACATATTCCAAGTAATCCCAAGCAGGCTTTTTTTGTTATACTTATGACAGCTGGTCATGCAAGTAAACTTATGGTGTAACTTCATGCAGCTTTGGTGAAGAATTAATGAGAACTGAATGTGTTGTTTGTAACCTGATAAGCACTGAGTGTACAGTTTCAGGAAATAGTTTGAAGAGCTTCTAAAAAGACAATGTAAACTATTTTTCTGCAGGACATATAGTCATTCAGTTAGCAGGCAGAATGAAGCTTAATATTTATTTTTCTATACTAAACATCCAGCCTGAACATGTATGTTATGTTTTCTGCTTGCAGCGGTCCCTCTCTGCAAGCATGAGCAGAGAATCCTAACTGGAGTGTATGAATGCATTGTCTGTCCATCTTATTACTGTATGCCACACCAGTCTTCCTCAAAATGCACGCATGCATACAGACACACACACACACACACACACACACACACACACACACACACACACACACACACACACACACACACACACACACACACACACACACACACACACACACACACACACACACACACACACACACACATACACACACAAACACGCGCGCGCACACATACACACACACACACACTTTTCACATTGTGCTTTTATTTGTGTGTCCTCACATAAAATAAGGCATTTTTTTGGTTAAATATAGTCGTGATGACAGTCACAGGTCATTTGTTTCTCCACCTGCCCCATATCCCGCAAGTGGCAATTCATGAGTTCTATAGCTGTGACACAGCAGCAGACTTTACTGAATGTATTTAGTAATGTTTCTGTAGGCATACTTAAAGCCATGACCAGAACAAAATCCTAGAATTTGCATAATTATTGTGATATAAAAGTTTGTCCTTCTTTCGAGGGAGAGTAAGACAGTTTCCATCCTCTTCAGTAAATCCCTGGTATTTAACACTTTGTCAGCCAAAACTGTTGCTAGCTTCAATTTCTGGCCCAGGGACTCGATGTTTCTCTATTTTGTATCATTCTTTTGGATGCCACGTCTCTCTGATTCTCCATCGCAGGCTCTAGAGAACCATTTAGCAGAACCATAGTATCATCCTGACATTTGCTCGCTTCCTTACCCACAAATCATTGCTGCTGCTGCTGCTCTGTTTGAAACCCTTATATGTCATATACAGAAACATAATTTTATTTATTTTAAACAGTTATACACAAGTAACTGGTACTAAGAATGTCACTGTAGTTTTGGCCCTATTACATTACTCATTCATATAGTCACACTATGTAAGTAGAAGCTGAAGAAATCAACTCTAAGCCTAAAGGGTTATGGGCATGTTAGGTTACTCACATAAATCAAATGTAGATCTAGGGCATATAGCTGCATAGCAGATAACAGAACTAACAAGTTATCTTAAACTGTTAGCCTAGATAACAGCCATGTCTTGGGAGGCCATCTAAGAACAGATCTCTTATTTTTTCACTTTTGTGATGCTGGTTAGACCAAATCCAGATACTTAACAGTAAAGCAGTTCACCTTATGCAAGAGTGGTGTGTCATATGCAGACCAGGCTTTTACTTCACATAAAATAAAACACCAGAGGCTGTGTCTTTTTTTTCCAGATTTGTCGTATTATTTATTTGATATGCTATGTAGCAGCGTAAACAATTACACACAGAAAAATTTCAATCTCTCTTAAAATGGCTGAATATTCAAAATCGTAGAGAGATTCTTGTACAAAGCATATAAACTCTCTTTGGGTGAGTAAGTGAAAGCCACATAATAGGCTTTATGAATTGTGCATTACCATGTAGCTCCTGATCTTGTTTCCTGGTTTCTCAATACAGTGAACACTCTGCACAACACCCCCCACCAGTCAAAGCACTCTAATATTAATCAATACGGAAATATGAGTCTCCCTGCTTAATGCATCTAAATAGGTGTGACTGGCTGGCTGTTAGATTCATGATTACGAAAGCTCCAATCTCTGTGAACATTTGATCGCTTTTCATGCATTTTAGGGATTTGAAGTGACGTCAGCTGTAAGACCTATGAATTACTTTTTAAAACATTAGCTAACCTTTTTTTATAAGGCAAAATATTCATATCACGCAATCAGCAATTCAGGAACGACCAGTATACAGTTATTTGTTTGGTAGTAGCGGAACATAGAATTATGTTTCATATTTCTGGTACTTTTGAGTAAAACATTTAGAAGCCACTGTGCCATTTCTTTGCAACAATGTTTCCAACTTCTATGTCTTTAAGTCATTTTAACCAACCGTATATACTTTTTTTGATGAAAAACGTCAATAAATTTGTTCAACAAGTTAAAAAAATAATCAGGTTAAATGAAAACATTTTTTCATACATAGACATTTTTATGTGTTAAATGTCCTGAAAAGGAATAAAAATATTAATTTAAGTAACAGCTATGCAAATATATCCACACAGTACGTCACAGGTACCTCATCAGAAAGCGTGAAAGTGACCAGCAGTGTCCCTCAGGGCTCGATACTGAGACATCTCTTTTTTTGGCATTTATTTCTCAGATCTCCAAGCAGAGAAACAAGACCTCTAGCTATCAAAGTTTGCAGACGATCACAAACTGAGGGTTGTTATTAAGTGATCCACACCCTCCAGAATGAAATCTCCCTGGTAGACTCTTGGTGTACTAAAGTGGACTCAAACTAAATTCTAAAAAGTGTTAATATCATCACTATTAACAGATAAGCCCTCCTTTCATCATGCTGTATAAAAAACACTGCAAAATGAAAATGGTTATTAGGGACCTAGGAACATGGGCTGATAGCTCCCTCTCTATCGACCACCATGTGACATCAGCTGTCAGAAAATCCTTTTATTTAGCCCAGCTAATTGCCAAATAAATATCATCCAGGTGTGAAGAGGTACTCACTCCCTTTTACTCGGTAATGATCAGGTCAGTTATTGATTACAATGCCCCCTTTGGGATGCATCTCATTAAATGTATAAAACAATTAGAAAGACCCCCCCAAAGGTCCGTAATCTAAAGGATCACAAACCTAATGTCCCCACGTTACCAAGAGTGGCTGGAAACTGTCTCATTTTATTCAATGTCATAGACTTTTGGAGGAAGATCTGTGTCTCTTCTATCCTGACCGTCCTGGCCCTCTTGTTTCTCCTCAAATCCAGTATCACCACCAATACCAGAACCTTTGACTTAAATTTCTATCAAAACATAAATTAAAGATTGAGGAGGGACAGGTTTATAATCCATCACCTCCCAAAGCCTCTGACATAAGCTTCTCATGCCTTTTTTTAAACATAGCCTAGATGACTGAATGGCTACCCATAAATTTACTCTGGGATTGACTGGCACAGGGATCCAGGACAAAGGAGTTGCAGCCTCTGGGGAAGTTACTGGCAAGGAGTGAATGATTATAAGTCTCAGTGGCCCTGGAATATCTGCGAATCTATAAAGTGTATGGATCTCACCCTCAGTCATACAAGAGATTTAAAGTCCTGAATGTGCATCTAAACCTACTACTTAATTCCTCCTCTTCCTGTCCGTTAGTACATCATTTCCATTGGACAAAATCCTTACGCTCTTCCTTCTAACATTTATTTTATCACCCTCTGGATGCCCTTTCTTTCCCTTCCTGTTACTCTTCACGCTTCTCTTCTTCCTGCTTTTGATTTAACTCCTTAAACCCTTTACTGCCTCCTGCCACTACCAGGATTCCCACCAGGGGCATGGTGATGCAGGCTGATCTAGCAAAGGAGATTCCACCACCATCCCAGGTGTCATAGTTTACTGTGGACTTGACTGAGTGGCATTATTCAGTGCCATATCCATGGCTGTACCCCTGCCATTAAAGCATGGTGCCCTGGCCAGTGTGCTGCTTCCTACGGTTGCGATGGCCATTTCACCTCCACCTACCTGTACCAGTTACATCTAGCATACCATGTGCATGTGTCTGACAGTCTCTCATGAGACACTTCTTGGTTGCTGTCCTATATCCTGGAACAATAATACCACTGGGTTTCAGTGACCCATGTACATGAATTTTGGACACACACACACACACACACACACACATATATATATATATATATATAGAGAGAGAGAGAGAGGGAGAGCAAGAGATGATATAGATATAGCTATATTTATTTCCCCACACACACACATATATATATATATATATATATATATATATATTTATATATACAGCATGGTCTCTATGGTGTCATGCAGGGCACTGTTTGGTAGGCAGTGTCTGCCACCTGATGGATACTGCCACTGGCTGAACATTTCAAACTTGGGCAGGGGGATTGTTCAGCCCAGTTTTACTGACCCTTACGGTCACATTGTTTGCAACTCATGCATTGTTCTCTTGCCCTACACAAGGGGGTTGGGTAGGTGGCACTTAATCTTGACCTTTGTAGTACTCGCACTGCTATTGTGCTTCCTGTTAGACTTCCATTTTGTTCCTGTTTGCCATTGTATACTTAACAACATTTGCACTTCCTGGGACTGCACTGTCTCACAGTGTAGCACACATTAGCTGTTTTTTTTGTGTTCTTTCTTAGTTAATGTCTTTTTTTTTACTTTTCCTTTATTTAGTTTCTGTCCATGTATGCCTACATTTTATGCAGTGCCTGCAGCAGTGGGAGCGGTTTGGTAGCAGCACCACACCATCTGCTGGGTCCCTAGAAATCTCTAGGTAGGCCTCTGTGATGAAGGTCATCCATCGGGGCAACCTAGAGGGTCTATAGTGAGGGATGTAGGCTCCCCATTGGACTGACACTGATGGTCTTCGTAGGTCAGCAGCTGGACACCAGCATTGGCAGCCCAAAGCACATCCTCATGCAGTTGGTACAGTCACACACTGCCTGGCTGAGAGTGGCTGAAACCTGCCACTAGAGCACTCAGGGATGTGACTGACCTCAGGTTTGGGGGACGCACTGACCAGCATGATAGTCAGCCATCACCCTACCCTATCCCACAGCATGGTGTTCAATTTCCTTGTGTATTAGTTTGTTCCACAGTCTGTTGCCCATTCCCCCCTATCACCAGTTACTCTCCCGTTATCTGTCTGTCTGTTCATCTGTATCCCACATTTGTGATTTCCTCCCATTTGTATCAGCACCACTTCTGTTGGTCTTTGTGTGCCTTTTCTTTGTCTGTCTGTCTGCTCCTGCTGCCACCCCATTACACCCTAATTGTTGCCCACACCACATCGTCCTCATGGTATCTTTTTCTTCTACTTTTCTTAAATAATAAATGGGCATCTATCCCACAAAAATTACACCCTGACGTCCCCCACTTCCTTACTTCTCTTCCACTTACATTGTGCTTGGTGTGTTTCTCCTGTTCACACTTCCACCTTGCTTTCAGTCCTATTCATGCATTTCCTTCCTGTTTATAATATGAAAGGAGGAGGGATTAAGTGGGCAATCAGCTGTAATTGTAGAGGCATATTGTCATGTACACACACACACAAACGTGTGCACATGCACACGCACACACACACACACACACACACACACACACACACACACACACACACACACACACACACACACACACACACATGTGTGTGCACACAAACACGCACTAAAAATCTTATCTGCCAAATTTAAAGTAAGTCAGATAAATTAAATATGTAGGAGTCTGTGGTTTTGTATATAAATATTGCGCTGTACTCTCTAAGGGGATGATTTTGTGATGCTTGACTTTGCTAATCATCATCAGTGCTTGTTGCAGGTCCCCAAAATAGTACCCCACCCCCTCATGTTTGCAAGTGAACAGCAATAAAAAAAGACTTCAGTTCCTGCAGCAGTCAAATACATGCCTCTCTCAGCTCTAAAAAAGGGACTTTCAGGTTGAGATGTTTAAACTGTAAAAACCTAATACTGGCTTGCCATATGATGTGCCAAAGTGCCTTTCTATACTGGCATTTTTGTGCACAAAAAAGTAAAGGAAATCAAATTGTACTCCCTAACACTGCGGCTGGGGTGGCTGTCCTGTTTGCCATAGCCTTGCCAGGCAAATACCAACCAGTGGTTCTCCTGTTCGATTCTCAGCTTGGGTTGGGAGTGCCTTCTGTGTGGAGTCTGAATGTCCTCCCCGTGGTCGAGTGGGCGTTCGAAAGACATGCGTTGAATGGGCGTGCCTTCATTGAAGGTTGGGCATTGGGCTGGCAACTCGACACCATAAAAACAAAACTGCCAATCATTAGCGGACCAGAGTTCTGCTGTGGTGACCCCTAACTGGGAAAAGCCGAAAGACAAACAAAAACAACATATATATATATATATATATATATATATATATATATATATATATATATATATATATATATATATATATATATATATGTATATATATATATATATATATATATATATATATATATATATATATATATATGTGTGTGTGTGTGTGTGTGTGTATGTATATGTATGGGTTATCTACATATGATCTAAACCAACATATAATCGACAGTCAAAAGACTGACAATAAAATATGTAAATTATATCAAAACGGCATAACATCTAAACACGAAAACCACTGAAAAATTTGACAAAATCAAACCACATTTTGTTGATGATTTTGCAGGGGGAAAAACACCTCCTGCACCCTACATATCAGGGTTTTCAACCTTCACACCCCTGCTAACTATATATATTAAATCTAAGGTTATACAACAGTAGGGAAAAGGCATAAACCTTCCCTAGTATAACTTCAGCTGTGTCAGTATATTATGCTTAGATGTTTTTTTTCTGTACAGACATTTTGCTGTGCTGATATTTTGCTTTCAATCTTTTCACTGTGGTAACCCATATATATGTGTATCTGGGTATATATATATATATATATATATATATATATATATATATATATATATATGTTATTGATGTTGTCTTTTGGCTTTTCCTGGTTAGGGGGTCGCCACAGTGGAACTCCGGTCCTTTAATGATTGGCAGTAGATTTTTACGAACGCCAAGGTGCCAGCTCGACGTTCAACCTTCAACGAACGCACACTCATTTACGCATGTCTTTCAAATGCCCACCCAACCGCGGGGAGGACATGCAGACTCCACACAGAAGGCACTTCCTGCACTCCAGCCGAGAATCGAATGGGAGAACCTCTTGCTGTGAGGCAACAACACTACTGCTGCACCACCGCGGAAGAATATATATATATATAAATATATATATGTGTGTGTGTGTGTATATATATATATATATATATATATATATATATATATATATATATATATATAGTTAGATAGATGCATACATACCCACACCCTCCCCCATACACACATCTCAACTGTACTGATTTCCGCAGAATGTCCAGATTTTTGCCTCATGTTTTTGATCTGTTTCTCATAAAATTGTGGTTTTCCAGCAAATCATTGGCAAATTATTGAGAGCTGAAGTCAGAAAATAATGACAGACATTTAAGTTTCAGACTTCATACCCTTCAGAAAATTCATTCTAATGAAAAACCTGTTATTCTATCAACTTTCTAAGTTTGTAAGAGCAATATTTAAAAACTGTCCCTATTTTTGGCCCTCTGTTCCACCATTATTTATGGATTTGTCCAGATTTCTTGCTCTAAGAGGTTGAGAGATATGCCCACACACACACACACACACACACACACACACACACACACACACACACACACACACACACATGCACACACACACTACTTTGTTATAACAACACAAAAAGCAATCCATTTTGTATGCATAGACTATACTGACAGTAGCACAGGTCATTCCAGGCCTGTGACATGGCAGAACTCAGTACATTTGTAGGACCGCTCACAGAATATGAAGCACAAATTGAGAGCTGGTATGAGTAATGAGCACAGTGCTGCACAATACTAAATTGCATTGTTCTTTCCCATGCACTAACCTTGCAGCAGTGGTCCTCACTGCACACATACTTCTCCTACATAAATTAGTGCAGCTCGTCTCCCACTCAGAGCTTGCAGCTGCTATTCTGATGTAGAATACATATTGTTCTCCTGCTATGCGCTATTCACATAACTGTAAAACTGTGAAATGCCTAGTATATTGTTTGTGAGGACGGTGTATATTGCCACCTTGCAGTATGTCATCAGCATATCCTCATAACTCCCACCCTACAATCTATGATTCACATAACCGTACCTCCCACAATTTGACATGTGAAATCACCGTACCTCCCACAATTTGCCATGTGACATCTGCATAATTGTATTTCCCTGATTTCCATTGTGCCATCAGTATAGCTGCAGTATAGGATGCATGGCTTGCTATGTGGTATACGACACATGGCTTGCTATGTGGTATACGACACATGGCTTGCTATGTGGTATACGACACAAGGCTTGCTATGTGGTATACGACACAAGGCATGCTTTGTAGTATAGGACACATGATCTGCTATGCGTTTTTTCTTTTTCCATCTTCTGTTGTGACTTTCTAGCACTTAAACTACTATACTCATTCAGGGTCTATAAAATGCAGTGCTGTACACAATGTATCTGGTACACCCACAAAAGCACCCAGATGACTATTCAGATGTGGTGACACAGAACCACATGACACTGTGTGCACTAACACCTGCTACACTCCTTCACTAAGTGTCTTGTGCACTACTTGTGGTGCTCAAAGGGTTATGGAAATGAGCAACACTAAGTGTGTCATGCATCAAACTACAGAGTGTGCTAATCAGGTGAGCTGCACTAAGTGTGTCATGCATCAAACTACAGAGTGTACTAATCAGGTGAGCAGCACTAAGTGTGTCATGCATCCGACTACAGAGTGTGCTAATCAGGTGAGCTGCACTAAGTGTGTCATGCATCAAACTACAGAGTGTACTAATCGGGTGAGCAGCACTAAGTGTGTCATGCATCAAACTACAGAGTGTGCTAATCAGGTGAGCAGCACTAAGTGTGTCATGCATCAAACTACAGAGTGTACTAATCAGGTGAGCAGCACTAAGTGTGTCATGCATCTAACTACAGAGTGTACTAATAAGGTGAGCAGCACTAAGTGTGTCATGCATCAAACTACAGAGTGTACTAATCAGGTGAGCAACACTAAGTGTGTCATGCATCAAACTAGAGAGTGTACTAATCAGGTGAGCAGCACTAAGTGTGTCATGCATCAAACTACAGAGTGTACTAATCAGGTGAGCAGAGATAAGTGTGTTATGTATCAAACTACAGAGTGCACTAATCAGGTGAGCAGCACTAAGTGTATCATGCATCAAACTACAGAGTGTGCTAATCAGGTGAGCAGTGCTAAGTGTGTCATGCATCAAACTACAGAGTGTACTAATCAGGTGAGCAGCACTAAGTGTGTCATGCATCAAACTACAGAGTGTACTAATCAGGTGAGCAGCACTAAGTGTGTCATGCATCAAACTACAGAGTGTACTAATCAGGTGAGCAGCACTAAGTGTGTCATGCATCAAACTACAGAGTGTACTAATCAGGTGAGCAGCACTAAGTGTGTCATGCATCAAACTACAGAGTGTACTAATCAGGTGAGCAGCACTAAGTGTGTCATGCATCAAACTACAGAGTGTACTAATCAGGTGAGCAGCACTAAGTGTGTCATGCATCAAACTACAGAGTGTACTAATCAGGTGAGCAGCGCTAAGTGCGTCATGCATCAAACTACAGAGTATACTAATCAGGTGAGCAGCACTAAGTGCATCATGCATCAAACTACAGAGTGTGCTAATCAGGTGAGCAGCACTAAGTGTGTCATGCATCAAACTACAGAGTGTGCTAATCAGGTGAGCAGCACTAAGTGTGTCATGCATCAAACTACAGAGTGTACTAATCAGGTGAGCAACACTAAGTGTGTCATGCATCAAACTACAGAGTGTACTAATCAGGTGAGCAGCACTAAGTGTGTCATGCATCAAACTACAGAGTGTACTAATCAGGTGAGCAGCATTACGTGTGTCATGCATCAAACTACAGAGTGTACTAATCAGGTGAGCAGCATTAAGTGTGTCATGCATCAAACTACAGAGTGTGCTAATCAGGTGAGCAGCACTAAGTGTGTCATGCATCAAACTACAGAGTGTACTAATCAGGTGAGGAACACTGAGTGTGTCATGCATCAAACTACAGAGTGTACTGATCAGGTGCTGGTGCCTTCTGTATTACACATCTGTCACCACTAAAAAACACCCTCTCTTACATATGTTACAATGTGCAGGGGCTATCTGTGTTACACATCTGTCACCACTAAAAAAGGTGCCCTCTGCTGCATGTGTTACAATGTGTAGAGGCTGTTATCTGCATTATACATCTGTCACTGCTGACAACAAGGCACCCTCTGTTGCATGTGTTAACATTTGTAGAGGCTGTCACCGAATTCTAAATATAAATAACTATCTCTTATTACCTGCTTAATCCAGGTCTGGATCATGGAGAGCTAAAGACAATCCTGGTACCTGGTGGGTGCAAGGCAGTGACACTAATGCCAGACAAGCCATCAACCAGACACACACACACACACACACACACACACACACACACACACACACACACACACACACACACACACACACACACATCCACTTACACATGGTACGTTTATCTGCAGGCAGTTTGGAGGATCACCACTTCAGTTATGGCATGTCTTTGGGATGTGGGAGGCAGCAGGAACACCTGGTGAAAATCCAAATAGACTCACAGAGGATATGCAATCCCAACAAAGAAGACATCCCAACTGAGAATCAAACTGAAGAACCAACAGCCATGGGGCAGTAATGCTAATCACTGTGGCAATGTACCTCCCTACAATCTCAATAAATAAATTATGCACTATTTAGGATAGACTATCCATGAGCTATAAATGAAACATAAAAGCAAAATTAGACATTCTTCTAAAAAAGTCATAATAAAAGTTGGAACTACCCATCATGATAAACATAAAGACGCTAATATATAAAACAACTACATTATAACTCATATGTTTCACATAAATTAAATAAACACCAGTATTCATCAGAAAATACTCCACTTACTATTGGTTAACACTGCAAAGGTTGGTATTTTTACAGATGCATTTGTATCTAGTATTTGCATATCAGCATTTGCCTGTGAGAGAAACTATGAAAAACAACCATAAATAAATTAAAATACAATATTTCTATGCATTCCTTAATTGGTGATGCAAATGAGCAGGAATGCATAAGAACAGACTTCCTGTACTTATTTTCCCACAGCAAGGGATATAATGTACACCTTTTTGACAGTATTCAAAATGAAATTAGAAAATTATACCAGCTACTGAGGCTGTGCAGCCTTGAATTAAGAGTTCCCATCACAAAGTATGGCTTCTGTTTATGCTTTGTTCCTATGCATACTTTAGTATGTCTGAAAAATATGTATGTTTTGATTCATTTGCTCTTCAGAGCAAGGCTATACATTAGGTATTTTTATATATGCTTAGGTTAGTTCCTGTACTTCTCAGCTACCCCTAGCAGCAGTGCTATTAATTGTAAATATGTTACCACTCAGCTCTTTTGCAGTTTGTGTGCTTTATACACACACACACACACACACACACACACACACACACACACACACACACACACACACACACACACACACACACACACACACCATAGAATTAAGTGTATTCATTGCTACAACAGTCCACATTTTGGTTTCTGCTATATAATGTGGTGCAGTGACTGCTGAGCCCAAAAGGCACATTATTATCATGGGATTATGTCTGCAGTTTATATACTTGTTACTGTTGCCTTTGTCAGAATGTGTGTCATAAAAGGGAAATGCAGAATTTGTAACTTTAAAGTAAATAGTCAAACCAGGGTGAGAGGTTAATAAAGAGTCTCTAAGTCTGACACAGATAGGCAAACCAGATAAGGGGAACTCTCCATGATAAGTAATAAGGAGCTGTTGCCTGTATGTGTACATCATAACCAGAGCTGGATCCAGTACAAGGTGACCTAGGCAGCTGCCTAGGGTCTAGTGCTGGCTAGGGGCCCAGTCTGGCTTTAAAAAAATGAAAACAATTAAAAAAAAATACTCCATTAGCAAAAACCATGTGGCAATTTTTTTTGCTCCCCTATAGAATCAGCCTGGAAGATGGTTGCTTGTGCACACAGGAGATCCGGAAGACATCAGTGCATGCATTTGAAGAAGAGACAGGCAGACATTTACTCATGTGTTTGTTTTGAGGAAGACATCAGCTGTGCAGGAGGTTTGAAGAACTCCACAGGAGGACTTTGTATTTTGCAACAGAGAGATCTCTCTGGACTTGGGAGAGATTGTGAATAGTCAGCCTATGTATAGCTTCTTCAGGAGGTGAGTTTGGTGTGTGTGTGTGTGTGTGTGTGTGTGTGTGTGTGTGTGTGTGTGTGTGTGTGTGTGTGTGTGTGTGTGTGTGTGTGTGTGTGTAAAATACTCCAGTTAGGGGCACTGTCCTCTTAATAGAAACCTGTTCAGGGTCAAACCCTACACCCTAGCGACAAGAGACTCAAGCCATAATCTTTCTCATCTACTGCCAGACCTCTAGTAATTTATCTTTTTTTCCTTTGGTAAGCTACTGAAGATTACAGTCAATGTCACTCATTAGAGTTTCAGAAATGTTGTAGTTGACAAAATACATGTTGATGCAAAAACATGTTGTTCTGTGATTGAGAGTGGTCTGCTCGTTTGGGGGACATTCTTGATTTTGACCTTTATTTATTTATTTATGTCCTGTCCTTGAACAAGTCACTTAACCAGATAGCGCCTTGGAGCAATTCAGAATTTGGGCTAGGCTCCTTAATGGTCTCCAGGACTACATGCCTAGTAACTATGAACCTGTTGTCAGTGATTACTTTGCTAGCCATTCCCTATTGCATACCTAATCCAGTTCAGGAAATGTTATGGCAAAATCACTAGCACACAAACTTTTTTATTGCAACACAGGCGATTTCTTCTTCAGGGGCAGCAGGTACTGCATTTGTAGATAAAGCACTGAAACACATTTGTTTCTGGCGGGAATCTTTGTATTAGTAATAATTCTCTTTAATGTGAACTTATACAGATGACTTCTGCAGAAATTGTGTTTATTGTATTTACCGTGCATATGTTATCAGGTAGTAAATACTGCGTATGCTCTCATAAATAGTGCTCTGTTTAAACCATGCTACATATGGCTGGATCTGATGTTATGACGCCAGTGATCTTTGAACGACTTCATATAGTTCGTCTAAAGCTGCTAATAAAGTACATGTAATTTATTTATTCATGGCAATAAAGATTGTAGCCAACAAAGAGGGGGTGGGGAGCTCTCTGTGGATGAAAATACTTTATGCTATTATCATCTGGTCATTTTTAAACAGTCTTTAATCTGGCTTTGCAGGACTTGTGTGCATGTTCAATTAAAGAGACTCTAATTAACCACAAATAAAGTTCAGCTGTCCTTGTAGGATTTTCCTGACATTTACTCAGTTGCCTGCTACTGCAAAAGCCATGGTTCAAAGAGAACTTACAAAGCATCAAAGGGATCTTATTGTTAGAAGGTATCAGTCAGGAGTAGGGTACAAAAATATTTCCACAGCATTGGATATACTATGGAACACAATGAAGACAGTCATCAAAAAGTGGAGAAAATATGGGACAACAGTGGCGTTGCAAAGAACTGGACATCCCTACAAAACAGATGAAAAGACAAGACAAAAACTGGTCAGGGAGGCTGCCAAGAGACTTACAGCACTGAAGGAGCTGTAGGAATTTCTAAATACTGGTTGTGTACTGCATGTGACAACAATCTCCTGTATTCTTCATATGTCTGGACTATGGGGTAGGGTTGCAAGATGGAAGCCTTTTCTTACACAGGAAAAACATCCAGACCCAGCTAAAATTTGCAAAACAATACATCAAGTCTCCCAAAAGCATGTGGAAAAATGTATTAGGGTCTGATGAGACCAAGGCTGAACTTCTTGGCCACAATTCCAAAAGTTACATTTGGCGCAAAAACAACACTTTGCACCACCAAAAGAACACCATCCCCACGGCGAAGCATAGTGGTGGCAGTATCATGCTTTGGGGTTGGTTTTCTTCAGCTGAAACTGAGGCTTTAGTCAAGGTTGAGGGGAATTATGAACAGTTCCAAATACCAGTCACTTTTAGCCCAAAACCCTCAGGCGTCTGCTAGAAAGCTGAAGATGAAGAGGAATTTCACCTTTCAACATGAAAATGACCCCAAGCATACATTCAAATCAACAAAAGGATGGCTTCACCAGAAGAAAATTAAAGTTTTGGAATGCCCCAGCCAGAGCCCAGACCTAAATCCAATAGAAAATCTGTGGAGTGACCTAAAGAGAGCTGTGCACAAGAGATGCCCTCGCAAGCTGACAGATTTGGAGCACTTTTGCAAGGAAGAGTAGGCAAATATTGCCAAGTCAAGATGTGCCATGCTGATAGACTCCTACCGAAGAAGACTGAATGTTATTAGTAAATCAAAAGGTGCTTCAACAAAGTATTGGTTTAAGGGTGTGCACACACATCAAAGTATTAGTTTAAGGGTGTGCACAATTATGCAAACAGCGTATTGTACATTTTTTATTTTTCATATTCGTTTGTTTTTCAATTGAAATGTACAGGTTATAGGTCACATTAAAGGTGGGAAAAGTTTTGAAATGATTTATTGTGGTCTCATTTTTTTATATCAGAAAAACCTGGCATTTTAACAGGGGTGTGTACACTTTTTATATCTGCTGTAGGTACATACACGATACGGTTGCCTATCGGTTCATAGAAAGGCATGAACAGTGCGATTACACTGAACATGTCATTCATCGAACTGTTCATACTGAGACTACGTTACAGTCAGGATCGGGAAATTTGCCCTTTTCCCAGTGTAGACCGATCTCGGAGTTGGTATAAATAATTAGTGGGGGTTTTGAGATCACAGCCCCCCACATGAGGATAATTTGATGTGCAGCAGTTTCGATGAAATGCCATTCATTGAAGTGATGGTTCAATGAAGTGATACAGACCCACACGATAGACTGCAATTTTTTAAACAAATAATGTAAGTTAAGGCTTTTCACAATAAATTACACACAGATTAGAGTTGAATACATGGCCATTTGCTTAGTGTTTCTAACAAAGCTAAGGTGAAAATAACTGGTTATGTTTATGATTTCTACATATCTGAAATCAAAATAATTTGTCACTGTGAAACAAAACTACACTGTGCAAACTGTACAAATACTGACAAATAATACCGTTCCACTGAATGAGATAGCAGAAACCATAAATAATAAATTAAAAAAAACACATGCAAAACAAAAATGGAAACTTGCTGCAGAAAAAAAAAATGCTTATTAAAAGTAACAAACCTGTCTGCAAATTGAAACAAGTAAACAGACCCGGCATCTATCCCTTGTAAAATGTAACTTAATTATTCTACCAGCAATAAAACTGATAAGTACATTGGTAGGGTCAAAAAGGCAGTTGAATATGTTCCATTTACTGGCTTCGAGATAACTACATTTTCCAGTGCTGTAATTATCACAGAAATAATCATAACAGCCTTTGTTTATGGGAGAAACTGCAGGGAACGAACTTGCTATAAAAAGTAATTGCACTTATCTTTGCAGATGCTAAAAACCAACCTCAGTTTCCATAAAAAGAACTACACTGAATAAATATTTTGAAAAAAAAAAGGGTATGGAACACAAAAATGTCATTATACATATATATATATATATATATATATATATATATAGATAGATGATATATAATTACAATATATTACAGAAAATACAAACTTGGTAGTTAGATGAAGTAACCTGCTCTCATGACTGTAGCACACTATCATGTAGGTCACTAGTCAGAACTATCCACTTCATTCCTGCATTACACATTATTACACACACACACACACACACACACACACACACACACGCACACACACACATAGTTTATACACACACACACACACACACACACACACACACACACACACACACACACACACACACACACACACACACATATAGTTTATATACATATTAGGTACATAAAATTTAATAGAGAGAGACATGGTTCTTGATAGGGGTATGTGTATGAGTATGTGTGTGTGTGTGTGTGTGTGTGTGTGTGTGTGTGTGTGTGTGTGTATATGGGTTCATGCCAGATAACTGAAGTTTCACAATGTTGAATATCATTCGGTTAAGACCATATGATCGAACTGCCAGAACATCGAAGCTTATGTATGGAGATCGTGATACAGTAGCGATTAGGAATTTACCCTTTTCACCACAATATCAGAGTTGGTTTATATAATATGCAGGGGGTGTGGGGGTAAAATGTAAATTTTTGTTGATTAGTGTTGTTCAGCATTCTGCCAATTTGATCATATGGTCTTCACTATATGATGTTCAGAGTTATGATAGTTCAATGTTATTACACTGATCATATATATCTATACACACACACACACACACACACACACACACACACACACACACACACACACACATACACACACACACACACACACACACACACACACACACACACACACACAAGTCTTAGCACTATCTAATTTAGTCAAGTGCCAAAACCTGGAGACAACCCAAGGAGACAGAGCTCTGTATCACCCAGTGCATGACATTCAGGAGCCTGTCGAAATACAGGTCCAGACAACATGGATACATGAATATGCAATTTGCAAATGCCTCCATAGCCAGCTTGGTAGATACGGGCATCCTGAGACAATATAGCAACTGTCTGATGTTCACAGACATGGTAGATATGGGCATCCTGAGACAATGTTCCAATTGTATCATGTACTCAGACATGGTAGATATGGGCATCCTGAGACAATGTCGCAATTGTCTTATGTTCAGTGACAACCTTTTAATCCTTAAAGAAACAAATGCAGTATGTCAGAGATGCATATACACAATTTTACTGTGGACAAAAATCTTGCATGGAAAACAGATTGTCAAGAAAATACACACTACATCCACCACACAGTGTCCACCAGACACACAAACCAAGCTATGCTAAGGCACTAACAGATAATCTTCCCAAACCTCAAATACCTCCTAAGCCTATAAATGGCACTGCATAAACTCAGTAACCTCTAAACCAGTCAGCAAAAGCTAAACTAAACAGCACGCAAACACCTGTACCCAGTCAAGCTCCAAGCCCATAAGGCCAGCAAACCCATTTCTCAGGACTCTTGTCATAGAGGACTCCATTGTTTTGACACACAGACTGAACAAGGAGACCATAACAATTAGTTGTTTATCTGGAGTTAGAATCTGCCAAGTTACACCTGCACTCAGGTCACTACTCCACAGGTACCAGTATGATTTCATCATAGACCATGTGGGCGTTAATGACCTGAGACATATTTCACTGGGCTATATGAAGCAAGGCATTGCTGATATCTGTGAATAGGTGTCTCAGACAAGTATGTGCCTTGCACTGAGCAGCATTCTACCTTCGCCAAGGATGATGCCACAGAACAAACAAAAGATAATTGACTTCAATAATTGGCTTAGTTTCTGGTGCCTTTCTAGAGGGATTCAATAGTTGTTAGCATGGGAGGACTTGGTTAACAAACCATGTTGCTTTGCAAAGGATGGTCGGCAACTGTCTCCCATAGGCTTCTGAATATTGAATAAAACTTTATCCACCCCTATGGAGCAAAGACTGACAAACCCACTGACATAACAAATAGAACCCAAAGAAACCTAAAGGTGTTACTGCTCAATGCTAGGAGCCTAAGCAAGAAACTCTACACCCTGGAGAATATAGACATCTGTGCCATTACCAACACATGGTTTAAATCTGCAGAAAGTACTCAAGTGGTAGAAGGCTTTAGTGCCTTCCACACCTTTAAACCATCAGCTGCACTGCTCAATGCTAAGAGGCTAATCAAGAAACTCCACACCATGGAGAATACAGACATCTGTGCCATTACCAACACATGGTTTAAATCTGCAGAAAGTGCTCCAGTGGTAGAAGGCTTTAGTGCCTTCCATGCATTTAAACCATCAGCTGCACTGCTCAATGCTAGGAGGCTAAACAAGAAACTTCACACCCTGAAGAATACAGACATCTGTGCCATTACCAACACATGGTTTAAATCTGCAGAAAGTACTCCAGTGGTAGAAGGCTTTAGTGCCTTCCACACCTTTAAACCATCAGCTGCACTGCTCAATGCTAAGAGGCTAAACAAGAAACTCCACACCATAGAGAATACAGACATCTGTGCCATTACCAACACATGGTTTAAATCTGCAGAAAATACGGCAGTGTTAGAAGGCTTTAGTGCCTTCCACACCTATAAACCATCAGCTGCACAGACAGGGACACAAGGTGGAGTTTCATTCTATATAAGCAGCACACATAACTCTATGTTGGTTAAACAGGACGATGCTCTGGAATTTATCCACACGCAGATCACAATAGACAAAGTCCCATACCATATCCCTGTAATCCCATGGCTCATACCTAGACCTACTGGAAACACTCGCAATTAAACCTAATACAGTATTCACGGGAGACTTTAACCCCCCCCCTCCCCCTGCCCATAGAATGGGAAACATACAGTTCCTCATACTCTCAGGCACAATGATTCCTGGACTTTATTAGCACAAATACCCTTGACCAGGTAGTGTTTACCCACCAGAGGTTCAAACATACTGGACCTGGTACTCACCAATATGGAAGAGTGCTGCACCGGCTCCCACTGTGTCACATCCTAACTGGTAAGGTTGGACCACAAAGCTGTCTCCTTCAAAATAAAATGCAAGTCTGCAGCCCCAGTAAACCATCTAACAGTTAGGAACTATTCATACTACATCATATTAAGTGATAGTTTGTCAAAATTCACTGCCCCTCAGAACCCTGAATTCACAGCAACCTATGTAAAATTGTTAGCAGAGATCATGTACAACCATGTAAGTGGCTGTATAGAGGCTTCTATACCTACCAGAAGTAAGCCCAAAACAAATTCTAATAATAAACCACACTGATGGAATGCTAACCCTAATAGGGTATATAACAAAAGCAAAAAAGTCATGGCTAAAATTAGGAAGGACAACTCTCATAATGATAGGAGTTCTCTAATTACACTAAACAGGAACCTAAGAGCATTAATTAAGTCCAACAAGGACAATTTCAAGGTCTAGATAGCCTCACAGACTAAAGACAAACACAAGGTCTTGTACAGCCATGTCCGAATCCTCAGAGGCAGCACACATGAGTGTACCGAACTGGTGATCAATGGTGACAGCTTGACTCAGCAGAACAACATAGCAAATTTGCTGGCTAACAAATTCAGCTCAGACTTCACCTCCCCACTCCCCACCTCCCCCTCATGAAGCACCTACTAACATAACTGCCCCCACCTCAGCTATTAGTAGGGAACATGTCCTGGCGGCACTCCCTAAGGCCAAAAGGATAGCTTCAGTGGGCCCCAACAATATCCCAGGATGCCTTCTAAATAGCTTGAAACATGACCTATCAGGACCACTTATGTCACATTTCAACTACAGCCTCAAAACAGCCTCTGTACCATGAACATAGAGGACTGCAAAGGTTATCCCATTTCACAAGGTTGGACCATCAACCCGCCCTGAAAAGGATACAACTATTAGTCTGACTAGTCTAAAATGAAAAGCCATGCAATTAATTATCAGAGAAATAATCAACAAAGATATGGGGAACTTTCAGACACTGGACCAAACCCAGTTTGGCTTTGTCAAGGGAAGGTCATGCTTCCCTGAGAGGGTCACACAGGCAATGGATGATGGGAAAATGGTGCATACCACTTACCTGGACCTTTCTAAGGCATTTGATACAATGCCCCACTCAGATATAGCTGACAAGCCCCTTCATAACTCACTAGATTGCCAGCTGATTCACAGATAGGACCCAGGAAGTCAGGGTGATACCACCTCCGCTAAGAGACCAGTCACCAGTGAGGTACCTCAGGATGCTGTGCTGGGGCCGCTCCTATTTGGAATCTACTTCTAAGAGGTAAAGGCTAATATCAAGGGCTTTTGGCTGACCAAGTTAGCAGGTGACTGCAAATTGTGAGCTATCATAGATTCTGCCATGACACAAACATCTTACAAGAAGGTCTGACACAGACAAGTGACTGGTTCCAAAGTCATGGACTAAACCTCAATGCTAAGAAATGCATTATAATGCCTTTTAGGAAAACTACCACACAGGCTAATTACTACCTTAATAAGACAACCCTAAGAGATGATCTGGAACATATGTAGATAGTAATCTGGACTTTTACCTACATGTGGCCAGTTTAGTAAGAAAATGATTCTATGCTGCCAAAAGCTGCAAGGTAGTCATACTGCCTTTATCAGACCCAACATCGAGTATAATGCTACCTTTGGCATGCACCTCATCAGACATATGCAACATATGATGTTCCTTACCAGCAAAATATAGGGTATAAACACATTGTCCTATAAAGATGGCCTTAAAACCCTATCTATATACTCTATCTTCTACAGGTTATGGAGAGGCGATCTATGTCTCGCATGCAAGGCATCCTCACATCCAGCTCTGATGGACCTTTTGCACATCCACAAACCGAACTGTATTAAAGCCACTAGATCCAAGGATTTAAATCTTGCTTGTGACATAAATAAGACATGTGGGTGAGACAGATATGTGTCTCAGAGGATCCCCATGCACTGGAACAGGCTGCCCATCCATGTGAAGCAGAGTCTGTCTCTTTCTCTTTTTAAGTGTAACATTGACCAACAGATGGGAAATTGGAAATTTATCCCAGATCTGACCACCACGCCTCTGATAGACAAAAACAGACAGTAATGCCCCATCTAATATACCCTCACCCCACATAACCTCTAAAAACATCCTAACTAACATACCTACTCTTAATAAACACTCATGATACACAGGGACTCAACTGTGTTGGATAGTACAACTTGGCTTATAAAGGCCCTAGTTTTACATTTGTTGACTGGGCTAGTCCAACTGGATACAGATACATGTCCATTTTCAGTAGAGGCCCGGGGAGATAAGCTCCATTAAGCTAAATACGTAATACATGTTTGATAGAGATTAGCATTAATAGCTTAACTACTAAGTTTAGAAAACAATACACTACTATTAGATACATATTTACAGAGAAGAGGGTTTGAAACAGTCCTCAGTCTTAAAGTTTAGAAAGCAATTCACTACTATTGGATACGTAATTACAGAGTAGAGGTTTTGGCAATTATTATATTGAAGACAAAAAAGGAATAAAAACATTCTACACTCCAAGTGAAAAAGAAGTTACTAATATACACATAGAGGAAGCATATGCTCACAGTAAAAATGCTTGTTACACAGTTAATACTAAGAGTTAGATTATAGTAAGACTAGGCAAAAGTCAGGAAGTGAGGAAGTTTGCTAATCCTACTATATGAAATTTGGGAGGGAGGTATGCACAAGAAACAGCAATAGTGTTTATATATGTTTATATATATGTTTACTATCATCACATCTCCAGAGTTCACGACAGTAAACCGTTTGTAATGCTGAAAGTACTGCAAAAGCCAAATTCGACTTAGTTGCAGTACGAAAGCTATGACATCAAGCAGTACAGCCTACACCTATACTACTAACAATCATATGTTTTGCAGGGGGGGGGCTGCACCCCCCCACATCCCCTGCCACTTATATATTCCAACGCCAAGGTCGCACTACAGTGGGAAAAGGGGTAATTTCCCATTCCCCACTGTACTGTGAACGGACCTTACCATGTTCACATCACCAATGACAGCTGCGCGAATGCACGCTAAAGGATTCCCTCGCACTTATGCAGGTTAGATGAAACGGAATCACCTAACTGTTAGTCGGCATTCCGAATTTCGTCTAACTGGCACTCGATATTTTAATAGTAAACCTATATATATATATATATATATATATATATATATATATATATATATATATATATATGGGTGGGTGGGTGTGTGTGTAAGCATTGGCTCTAGGTGACTGTGATTGTTGTTGTAATCCCATGTGCAAAAAATGGCAAAAAGGGTTTGTGGCTGGACAGAGAGAGAAAGAGATATGTAATACAACTGAGATGAAGGAAGACAACATACTTGTAAGCCTTGACTGTATCATTTTGTTGTGTTAAATAAATACTTCACATTTGTTTTCACTAGAACAGGTGTCTCCTCACTGCCCATGAACTTCACAGTGCATAAATGTAACAGAAGTGCAAGGCATGCTGGTTAAGCATCACTTGTCCGAATGCTCATCTGCTGGTGCCAGAAAGACACATACCAGAACTTGCTGTTCTGAGAAAAGAAAATGCAGAAAACATGCATTTATCATTAAAAGAAAGCTGTTGTAAATCCATTTTTTTCTTAGCCTCTCTTCCCATATGACTTTTAGTAAAGGGAATTTATGCCATACAAAACGTTTTTATTTAGAAATCATTATTCAGTGTTTTCCCATGATTACCATCATCCTGCTAGTCATAGCAGTGATGGATGTAAATTACATGCATATTAACATCATTTTTGTTAATGAATGTTTATTTATTAGTTATGAATAAAGTGAGTGGTCAATGCTACGTCTTTTTCCAAATTCTAAATTCTGAGTCCTGCAGAAAATTAAAAGGTGCAATCTACTTATAAAACCATGAAGGAAGTCCCACAGAACAGTTGTAACAATAATGTTATGAATGTTGATGTTTTCATCAACAGCCCATTTACCATCATCACTTTCACAACTTGTAATTCTTACGATGGCTAAAGCCTTACTTGACATTTCGTGATAACTGGAGTGTATGCTTGGTTAGGCACAGGTGCAGACATGGTTATAAGTCTGGGTAACTGAGCCAATCGCCTCATTTTCTTGTCTTTCTCCATTTATCCATCCAGCAAAGCCTACAGACAGACATACAAACAGACAGCCATCAACAACTTATAGGCTTTTTAATACATTTGTTAACTGCATAAGCCTACTGGACACAAGTTCCCTTTTTCTGTCATAACCCGGGAATCAAACCCTGTACCCTTGTCTACACAAAGTAGCTCATTAACTGCTCAAAGTTAAAAGCCTCTGCTCTGCCAGACAATCAAATATGATTAGGATAAGGTTAATTGGTAGTACATTATGGGGATGTTAACCATACAGTGCAGACTTTGTTTCCTTTTCAGTATTATACAGTGCCTAAAAGCCAATTGCAAGTGAGCACCCTGGGAAGTAATGCGCTTTATAAGGTAAACGAGGAGAAGAAGTGTGCTCAAGTCCATGGGAATACCAGTACATTTTACTTACTTTGTCAATGTCAACGTCTCTTTTCAATTCTGGAATACAGTGCGGCCCAGGAAATGCTACCCTTGCTCTAGGCACCATTTGAAAATGCAATTAATCATTTTCATTGCCTGTGGCTGTGTCTTTGCCAGACATTTGTTCTCTTTTTTGAGTTTTTACCAGCAGAGCTGGGTGCTCCAGTTTCCTCCCACATCCCAAACACATGCTCTAGGTGGATTGGACACTCTAAATTAGTCCTAGGCGTGAGTGCGTGCATGTGTGTGCCTTCTGTGGAATGTTGGATGCCAGGCTGGTAACTTGGCACCATAAAACTCCACTGCCAATCATGAGTGGACAGGTGATCCGCTGTGGTGATCTCTAACCAGGAAAAAGCCGGAAGAAAAATAAAACCAGCAGAGCTGGGTACAGTCCTGCAGTATAGATGGAGTAGGAGTCAGTAGCAGTGCAGACCTACCGCCATTCCTCCTGAACACTGGACTTCTTAAAGGGATGGCCAGAATGAGATTTGAATTGCTGCCTTAGTTTCTGCAAGGAGATGATTTGATTGCAGGAGACATAGATCAGGCTGGGTATGCAGAGAGATTTGTCCCCTGCAAAAGTATTTTTTTTTATTTTGTGAGTTTCTGTTGAAATTAGCTTTCTGTATTATCAACAATATTTTCTTTGTTTCCCCCATTTGATATTTTGCTGTTCACTTACTTATTGTAGATTGGTTTTGGAATAATGTTGTGATACAGTAAATGTAGCTTGAAAAAGATTTATTAGCATAAAAGGCCTGTTTCATACTGTACATGCGGTAAAATGAATGTATCTGACTGACACAACTTTCATCTTATTTTAGCTACCATATAACTTCAGAGCTGAGACTCACTTCATTATATATAAATAGCCATTGTAGTGTGTTTCAGTAAGGTAGCAGTCAACTTAATGTTTATTGATGAATTGATAGAATTCCTTTGAAACAGGACACTGTGTAAAAGCAATTCCTGGTAAAGTATGGCCTTATTAATATTATGGTTAGACTGGATGTCTGATACTAAGCTCTTTCAAACACTCCTATTCTGTTCCTGATTTGTGAACCATGTGACTCTGCTTCTCCTCTAGCCCCATATTTATTTTTCCTTGTATGTTTTCACTCCATTAGGTCTCAGGGCACATCTGTGCAGGATCATTTGACATCAGTACATTTGCCAGCTAACTAAGTTAAACAAATTCATTGGCTGATATGCTTTTACATTTAACCTCATCCAGCCATAGAAAATTTCTAAAGGTCAGCAGTCTAATATCTACTAAAACATCTTTAAGCTTCTGTCTAGAATCATCAGACCTCATTAGTATTGCTGGAGTCATTATTTGACAAAATCTGCCCCAACGCATGTCTGAAAGACAAGCTGCATCCATGTTACTGTTAACACTGGATAACAGAAAGTAATTACAAGATTTAAGTGTATCCCTAGCAGTTTTAGAACTTATAACTTTAATGTTATGAGTTTCCATCTGAAACCAAAAAAGTATACGTGTCTAAGAAATAAACAGTGTTGATGTCAGACATCACAGCGTCAGTGTTTCAACGGGTAGCATATGTCCATTTGGTGCTAGACTATCAGAAGGATCCATGTTCTATTCCAACCTCAAGTGCTTGGATTAATTTTTCCAATATCAACACTGTAGTGCAACATAAGGGTTTCACGCTCCTAAGTGTGCCATCCTTTAGACGAGACGTTAAACTGAAGCACCATCTGTCTGAGGTAAGGATCACACAGGTGGATTTAAAAGACCACACAGCACTTATTAAAAAGAGCATGAGAAGTTTACCAGTGCCACGGCCACATTTCCCCTAGTCAGTATGAACATCACCATGGGGCTCACCTTAAAAGTGGCTGCTGGCCTGGTGGGGTTAATCCTGTGAGCAAAGTATAAATCAATAAAATGGTCAGTAAACCATAGAACAGATATGATATGAAACATACCCCTCAACTGTCCAGATTTTCACAGAATGAACAGATTTTTGCCTCATATTGTTGGTCTGTTCCTCAAAAGTTATGTTTTTATGGCAAATCATTGAAGGCACTAAATAATGACATACATTTCAGTTCTAGATTTTATATCCTTCATAAAATGCATTCTAACACAAATCTTGTTATTCTAACAATTTTTTAAGTTTGTAAGAGCAATATGTAAAATCTGTCCCTATTATTGAGCCTCTGTCCCCCAATTATTGTTATAGTCTGTCCAAATTTCTTGTGCTAAGTGGTTGAGGGGTATGATATGAAATAGCAAACAGGAAACTTGTAGGGCTTTTTCCTTTCTAATTTCTCCAAATCTTTTTGGTTTCTAATACCATGACGGGAATGGACCCGATTCCTAAGTCAAAGTATGATTAAAGTTCATGAAATTAGTATTGTTTCAGTCTTTGATGTCAGCCAGAAATGCTTTTCGCATTACCCCAATGTGCCCAGTAATGACTCCTTCTGCAATTCATATGTAGTTACATGGATTGGTAACAATTCTAAATATGATTGTAAATTCCTTTTTATAAGCCCCATTACTCCTACTTCTATTGGAACTGTCTGGGTATCTTTCTTCCACATTGCTCTCATTTCTGCCTGCACATCCTGATATTTTATGACTTTGTGTCTCTCTGTATGTAGGATACTATAGTCACTGGGTGTGGAGATTTCAATAAGCAATGCTACTTTTGCCTTCTTTTCTTGGACCACTATATCCGATTACTAGTATCTACCTTTTTAACTGTTGGTAACGGATGATCCCATGTGATGTAACTTCTTCATTTTCTATGATGCTTTGTGGCTCATGTTTCCAGTGTTTTTCAGCCACTTCAGTACCATAATCTTTGCACAATCTCCAGTGTAATAGTCTTGCCACATCATTATGCCTTTAGTGTGTCGCAACAAGCAACAAGGTGTGCAACTGTTTCCAATTCGGTTTTACAAAACCTACATTTGTCTGTTTCTCCCACATGTACAATGGACTTTGTAAACCAGCGTGTACATAGCTAACTATCTTGGGCTGCCAATATTAACCTTTCATTTCTTGGTTTGAATTTGCCTCTGCTTAACCATTCCTGCATTTGTTCTTGATAAACATGAGGCTCTTCCATAAGTTTTCTATACTTGAAACTATATTTATGTTTTTTCCACATTTCTTGACTTCTCATCTGGTCCTTCACCTTATATTCTTTCTTTTGTTTTTTAGCACATTCAGTTGCTGCTGGTTTTTATCTACTTCTGGTTTGACTTCCATTCCTGCTTGACATCGATATGCTTCTGCTAAATTAAGCAGAGAAGTCATCTTAGACTTTTTCTCCTCATGTTTCAAAACTTTAATGAGATTTGGATTTTGTGAGGTCAGTAGATATGTGTGGAGTCCCAGGATTGTAGATCTGTACATGTAACAAATTTCAAGGAGGCCTATCCCTCCTTCAGAACAGGGAATATATCATCTTGGTATACATAATCATTTGGTGAGCATGAAGCATCCTTCTTGTTTTAATATCTAATCTATCCAACACTTTTTAGGGCCAGTCAGTCACTCCAAAACTGTACATTAAGATCAGAAGAGCAAACTGATTTATAGTTTGGATCTTGTTCCTAGATGTCAATGTTGTTCTCAGATTAATTTAAGTCTTCTAAAGTATTCCTTACTGAGTTTTATTCACATTTGTTCAATTTTGTATTGCTGATCCTTCATCAATTCCCAAGTATTTATACACTCCCACTTGCTCAAGTTCTTTTATATCACATTCTTGTCCCAAACTGATGTTTTCCTGGTGCTGCAGTTTTCCTGCTTTAAAGGTTGCTTTTGCACATTTATCAAGACCAAATGACATTCTTATATCATCTGAAAAAGTTTTGACAACCTGTAGCTGTGCTTTCAGTTCTTCATTTGATGAGCTATTCATTTTTAAATCATTGACAAAGAGAAGATGAGAAGTCATTAGACTTTGTTGTTTTCTAGGAGCCAAATTGTAGCCATGGCCTAAGCTGTTAAGTAAACAGCTTAATGGATTAATATCAAGGCAGAATAGCAATGGTGACAGAGAGTCAGCCTGGAATATCCCCCTTTGAATTTTTATCCCTGGGATAATAATCTGTCCTTTATCATGGCTTAATTGCAAAGTGGTCTGCCACTGTTTTATGGTTACTGTAATGTAGTCAATCAGTGTAGGGTGTATCATATATTTTTAAGCACTCCTTTATCCATGAATGTGGGATATTATCAAATGTTTTTTTGTAGTCAATCCATGCCATACTTAGATTCTTCCCCTTTTTACAGTTCTCTGCTATAACTTGATTTAACAAATGATCTTTTGTTCCATATGACTCTCTTTTACTGCCCTCTTGTTCTACTGCCATAATTGAGTTTTCTTTTAAATGACTATAAACTCTGTCAGTGTCAATTCCTATGTATAAGTTATACATCGTCGGAAGGCAATTTATTGGTGTATAATTGTTAGGGTAGCTTGCAGGTTCACTCTTAAGTAAGAGCATTGTTTTGCCTGTTGTTAGCTAGTGTGGTGTCTGTTCAGGGTGCATATATAAATAGTTCTTACTCATGGCTAAATCCTCATGCAGTGATGTTAATACTTTTAACCAAATGTTAGGTACTGCATCTGGGCATGGGGTTTTTCAGTTAGAGTCTTTTCTTAACTTTGTTTCAATCTCTCTGGCTGTTATCTCATCCCATTTCATATCCTGTACTTTTAAACTTCTTATTCTTTCTTTTACTTCTTCTATCCATTTAGCATCTTTGTTATGTTCCACAGGATCTTCATAGATACTTCTCCAAAATGTATCTACTTCCTCTTTTTTTTGCAGTCTTTCAATTCCTTTTACCTTATTTCCAGTTCTCTATAAAACTTTTTTGGGTCATCAATAAATTGCTTAATTTGTACTTTTTCTTTAATCTGCATATTTTCTACGTTTTTCTGCCTGTGCTGAAATTTTTAGTTTGTTATTTGCAACAGTGCATGATAGATCCTGATCTGTTCCAATATTGTGCATTGCTTTTATCACATCTATATTTCTTAGTATTTTTGTTGATCTATTCCCTCTTCTATAGTCTTCTAACAGTGACGCTTCTTGTCTTAATTGCTTTGTAGTTTTTTCTATTCGATACTTCCATGATGGTATTCGATTTCTCCCCTTCCTTTCCCTCACTACCCTGTGATCTTGTGGTAGGACATTATCAGTTATTAATTTAGCAGCACAGTAATATATCCTGTTTACTGCTGTTATGTCACATGGATCTCTATGGACAGTCCTAATTACTGTATTCAAAACAAACTGCAGAAAGGAAAGAAACACTCCACTGGATGAAAAGTGATGGGAAACAACTCTCCTCGACCTCGGAAACTGAAAAAAATCACCAGACGATAAATGATGATGTAGGAATTAAAATAAAATGATTAATGCTTTAAGCTTCCACAAGCTTTTTGTCAGCATGAATACACCAACTTCTTCAGAAAACAGAAACAACATCATCAACACCTTCCCCTTTAAATACAATTAACAATTAACATTAAACATTTGTTAAAAAACCTTATAAACAGTAAAATTACCTTATACTAACAGTTTTCCATCCAGCCCAAAAGGACAATAAAAATACAAATAATGAAAAATACAGTGAAAGTGAATAATATTGACTATAAAAGATTACCAAAAGTCCATGCAATCTACTACTATACTAAAAAGGCTGACATATTGCAAATGTACTAACACAAAATACTTACTTATGATGGAATTGCTTACATCTATATAAATGTATATTTACAGACTAACCTTCTGTGCATATACAAAATCCAATATTATTCAAATCTAGTGGAAACCTACCCCACACTGACAACATTTTTATAAACCTGAAGGACTGAAGTAAACTAATACTAGGTAATAAGTACATACATATAAAGGGAGAAGAAGACTAAATATTACCAAAATACAAAAACAACTGGAAAATCAGTTTACAATGTATAAACTGTTCAGACTGCTTAGACAAAATTAAGTTAACCCCAGTGGAAGAAATCTTTACTATTATCTGTTCAAGCTCCTGAGTCTCAACATACATGTAATGGATAATTTACCATTAACACCCGGGTAGTGACAAGTGTCCAGCCTCAATTGCCAAATCAGTTCCCTGACCTCAAGGATAAGGGATCTGTGTTCATTTGTTTTATCGGACTTCTTACTCTTTGGGTTTTATTGACCTTCTGCAGTCTATTTCTCTCATTGATCTTAATATATCTGTCCATGTCTATTAAATCAAGCAACTCTTCTCTTAGCTCATTTTCTTCCATACCGAGGGCACATCCCTTGTTCTCCATTTCCTGCGGGGATTCTATAGAAAGTTCTATAGCATCTTTCTGTGGCACATTCTCTTCAGCTTCATCCTGTGTCATCTGTTGCTCTGTCACATGGGAACTCACTGGCCTATCACTCCTTAACATTGACTGCATCAGAGTTTCCAGTTTCCTGTTCCTTTCCTTGCTGTCTAGCTTCAAGTGAACGTTTATACTGGTTTCCTGTGGAAGGCTCCAAAATATCTTGATATGGCAGCTGACCAATTGGTTCCTGTTCCACTGGTTTCCCCTTAATTTGGATATCCATTGCTTTATCCTGTTGTGGCGCTTTCTGTATTCTTGTCTGTATGGGTTCTCTTATGTCTCATCAAATCCCAACTCAACAAGGATGCAACTGTCTTATTTAAACTTATTGGGAACTCACCCTGAGAGCAAACATTAAATGCAAGCATCATCTACATCATTTTACTTAAATATGCTGATACAATGGTCACACAGTCACAGAAAAATATTACCACATACACACAACACACACACACAAATACGCATACGCTTGCTCGAGCACACACACACATTTCTCAACTGTCCATATTTTTGTAGACCGTCTAGATTTTTGCTTCATATTTTTAATCTGCTCCTCCTTTATGGATTTCTGGCAAATCATTGAGATGTAAAGCCATTAATAATGACAGACATTTGAGTTTCAGACTTCATAATCCTTCAGAAAAAGCATGCTAACACAAATCCTGTTATTTTAGCAACTTTCTAAGTTAGTGAGAGCAAGATTTAAAATCTGTTCTTGAATGCGGGCCTTTGTCTCCCCCACCTACCGTTTTTGGCTTTGTCTAGATTTCTTGTCCTAAGAGTGTGAAGTATGACACACACACACACACACACACACACACACACACACACACACACACACACACACACACGCACACACGCACACACGCACACACGCACACACACACACACACACACACACACACACACACAGACACACACACACACATACACACACGCACACACACACACACACACACACACACACACACACACACACACACACACGCACGCACACATGCACACACACACACACACACACACACACACACACACACACACACACACACACACACACACACACACACACACACGCACACACACGCACACACATACATAGGGAATCACTGCCAGAACAGGCAGAAATTTGCAGCAGGGTAAGGACTGCACTGACTTTTAAATCTGTATCTTAAAACTGACAAGTTGAAACTCAACCAGTAGGTGATCTGTTTGTATAACTCAGGGTACTGGCACAGAATGAACAGCAATGTGTTCTTACCCATAAAAACGTCATGTGCTTACAACAAAGATAATCATACCCTTACCTAATGGCACATCTCCTATCCCTAAGAAAGAATGACTAAAATTTCTCAGATCCTTTTGTTTGTTTATTTATTATTTTACTGTTTTATTGAACGGGTAGGTGGACTTGACTAATGCGGTTCCATTTCATCCATAATTTAAAGCAAATAAAAATTAAACTAGTCATGTGTTCATGAAATATAACAAACAATAAATGGAGGTACATTTATGAACGTCTGGCAGTCAGCCAAAGATATACCTGCATATAAATCCTAAAATATAAAGGCAATTAGATGGCAAACATTCTTTTGAAAGATTAGTTTACAATATCATAAATGTAATTTTCCACCTTCATCACAAAGCTTAAAGATAAAGATAAAAAATTAGTAGGCTGCACTGAAATACAGAAAGATGAGAATCAGATTTTCAGTTCAGAATACTGTTCAGTTATAATCTGCAAAATACATGTTTTACTTCATTTGTGAACTGCTTTTTAAGGCTAAAGATAAACTTGCTTATGGTATCCCCTGACCCAGTGGATTCGTTCTTAATGAAACTCCCTGGACTGAGGTTATGATCCTTGGAAATTCAAGACTAAATGTGCAAAGTCGGAGGTTGCAGTACCTTGAAATATTTCTCACACTGCCTTAGAGCATTTAGTGTATGTAGGTAGTAAGGGGAAGGGTGGTATAACCCCTCATATCAAGGGGCTGCAAGTTTCAACATTCCCTGTAATTGTTTGACATTTGCTCCTTTATTTTGTATTGTTTCAGGATTCAGAATTCCAGATCTTGCACTTTCAATAGGTTGCTACAGGGGGGGGGGGGGTAAAAGTAGAGCAGAATGGGGAGAGTAATGGCTAGACATTAGAATACAGGGGGGTTCCTTAGGGAGAGATAAGGCACAAGGGCCAAATAGGCTGCCTCCCAGTGTGCTCAGGAACCTGGCAAGCTTGATAGAAGATACACTGATGAATATCTTCAGTAGAACACTTGCCAGTAAGTGGTTGCAAAATGAAAGAGAATGACCAAGGTACAGTTGCTACATGAAGGAGCAGGAGGAAACCTAAAGTAAGTGCAGGCAAGTTAGGCTAACAGCAGTAGCAGGGAAAGTGACGGAGGGAATCCTAGTAGAAAGATTGGTTGTTTTCCAACAAGATGACAGTCTCCACAGCAAACAACCAGCATGAATTTATTGTTAAAAAGAGCTGTATGTCTAAACAGTCTGGTTTTATGACTGGATTAGAGGAAAATTTGAAAGGGGAGCACTAGTAGGTCAGTAGATATGGTCCACCTGAACATCACCAAAGGCCTTGACTTAGTCCCACATAGGTAGCTGCCAGGAAAAACTGCAGGGTTATGAGGTAGGATCAAGGTGTACAAATTAGATTGCTGATTGACTAAATGGGTGGACAGAGAGGTTGTGATTGAAGGGTAAGTGTCAGGAGTAAGGAAGGTGATTGGTCAAGTGTCATATGATCTAGTCATGTGGTCAGTCCTTTTCACTGTGTTCAACAGCAACATCCTCTTCACGGTTGACAGATTTAGATGAGGAAGGGAAACATCTAAGAAAAGGCTTATAAAGGGTGGGTAGGTAGGCCGAAATGTGACAGGTGAAGTTTGTTAAAGCTAAATGCAAAGCTCTCCACCTGAACACAGCAGCCTGGTGTGAAATATGAGGCGGGAAGGAGTTAAACTGATGGCAACAGCACAGCAGGGGGATCTCAGAGTGTTGATCAAACTCAGACTGGTTCTCTAAGAGCACATTGAGAGTGCTGGAGCATGACTAAACAGAATGTGATAGGCTAGATCATAAGGGGATGGACTGTACAATCAGAGAGGTACTGTGCTCTGTTGAGTCCTGGAAAGGCCACACATTGGATATCATCTGAAGTTCTGCAAACCATATAAGTAGAAAACATACTGCAGGAATGAATGTAGAGGAATGTCACCAGGACAGTACTGGGGGATGGTGAAGAAACAATTTGACTAGTGATTGGGAGAGCTACAACTCTTCTGAGAAGAGATCAGAAAAGAGGAGGGACAAGACATGAGATGGCAAAATCATATCAGAGAAAGTGAGATAGTCATCTTGAATAGGATGGAAAGTGGGAATGAAGGAGGAGGGGGCACAAGCAACATATTATATGAGCTAACTACTCCCTATTCTCTCACCTCTTCTCTATCTTCACAGCCAGAGTTGTGCAATCATGGAATGGACAACCACAATAGATGCTACAGAGGAAATCTATGTTGTTCAAGGGAGCATGTGATAGATAGCGGAGAGGTGAAAGAAGGTAAGAAAGTTGGGAGGAAGAATGATAATAGCATTTTAATGGTAGAATAGGTATGTTTATTGACTCTTTTTTTTTATTTTTTTTTTGCCATCAAGCAAATGTAAACTAAAGCCTTCTGTTTAATCTGTGGTACATGCTCATGTACCTACAACCATATCAGGATACACGTTTTACAGCTAGCATCGGTTTGTGTCCTGCTTATCTGCCTTAACTGGTTGATAGGTGTTAGCACCCTTCAACCAATTCAAGCAGATATCTGGAAGTTAGTATCATAGCTTAGTGGTCACAGTCCTTACCTCACAGCTTCATAATCTGGGGTTCAAGTCTGACCTTCATTTCCCATTTTGTTAATCATATATGCTCTCCATGTATCCATAAAGGGTTTCATTCTGTAGTCTGCTTTTCTTCTACATCCCTAAAAAATGTTAGTTGAACTGGCTTCTTTATAAAGTGCCTGTTATTCTAAGTGTCTTTGTTCTGATTTAGGCACTTGGGCTCCAACCAGTTATTTCACATTAGGAAGGTTTATGGTCTACACTCTTGTGCAGGAGAGGATAGCCTACACTCTTCTGACTTGAGAATTGCTAGTTGAAGGCTTATTGTGTCTGTTATTCAAAAATTGTTTTAGTTCTGGTTTAAGCACTTGGGTTCCAAGCTAGTTATTTTAAATTAAGGTCTGTGGTCTGCACTCTTGTTGCATTACTATCTAGACAGATTTTTTTGACTACTAAAGCATCCCATTTTCTCATAGCTGAGCGTTGCTCGTCAAGTTCCTTGTCTGTTTGATTTGTTCAATATTTAATTTTCACTCTACCCTAGTAGATCAGTAGTCATGGATATTCACTTCCCAACTCTCTCTGTGGCCAGTCTGGTTGAGATGGGTATTCTGAGGCATTGTAGCAATTGTCTTATGTACACTGACAATCCACTTATTCTTAATAAAATAGATACAGTATGCAAGAGGTGTAAATACATTTTAACACTGGAGACAAAACTCTCTCATACAACCAAAACTAATCCTACAGAGGTTGTCAGTGAAACATGCACCACACCTACTGCACTGGGTAAACACCCTACATGTAAAACTACTTATGCTGAGGTATTTGCAGGTAGCTTCCTAAAACACTAAGATCTCCTGCACAGTACAATCCAAGAAAGGGTCCTCGACCATCACGTAAACACTTTGTTAAAACACCACCACAGCTACACATAGTAACACTGTATCCAATTCTTTTGTTGCTAAGCCCTTAAGGCAAACCACACACAGCCACATTTCCTGGTCATTGGTAATTCTACAGTGAGATACACTGATGTCCCCCTCACCAGATTGAGTAAGGAGAGAGTCACGGTTAGCTACCTTTCCAGGGCTAAGATACGTCAAGTCACACAAGCACTCAGGTCAGTGAACCACAGGTACCCATATGACTCTGTCATAGTCCATGTGGGTGTTAATGACCTGAGATGTACCTCCCTAGACTATATGAAGTGAAGCACGATTGCGCTCGATGATTATGTGTCTCAGGCAGGTATGAGCCTAGCACTGGACAGCATACTACCTTCTCCAAGTATGATGCCACATTACGAACAGAAAATGATTGATTTTAAAAACTGACTTAGCTTCTGGTGTCAATCCAGGGTAGTACAATATTTGACGGCCTGGAAGGATATGGTTGATAGACCATGCTGCTTTACCAGGTATGGTCTGCCCTTATCCCATCTAAGTTTTAGGATATTGGCAAAGATGTTTTCCACACCCATAGAGCCTTTTTTAGACAGTGCCAAACTGATAAACCTACAGACAACTGAACCTATGAAGGAATATCTGAAGGTGGTACTGCTCAATGCTAGAAGTCTTAACAAGAAACTTCATTCCCTGCAAGCCTTCCTCTCCATGGAGAGTGTAGACATCTGTGTAGAAACAGAAACATGGTTTAAAGTCACTGAGAGTACCCCAGTAATGCAAGGTTATAACGCCTTTCACACCTTTAGACCAACTACTGCACAGGAGGGAACTAAAGTTGGAGGAGTCTCAGTCTTTATTTAAACTGCTCTCACATCCAGGCTAGTTAAAATGTATGACCCACTGGAACTCATACATGAGCAGCTCACCATAAACAGGGTCTTGTACCATATCCTTGCACCATGTAGGTCCCCCTCCATGTCTCATGAGTCTCATACTACCTATCTCAATGTACTAGAGTCCCATACCGTTCAACCCAAAATTATATTCATAGGGGATCTCAAGTACCCCTCTATAGATTGGGAATACTATACCACTTCTAATGCACAAGCCCAGCAATTCCTAAAATTTGTTAATACCAACATCCTGGAACAGTTGGTACACTCTCCTACCAGGGGTACAAACATCCTTGATCTTGTACTCACGAACATGGGGGGTGGGCGATGTTCCTCACCCCATGTAATACCTTCCCTCGTCAGATTTGACCATAAGGCAGTATTACTTGAAATAAAAATTAAATCTGGGAATCCAGCAAAAAAACAAAAACTTTTAGGAACTATTCCAAGGATAACTTATCTCTACTAAATGACACCTTGATTAAATTCCAAGTATCCCAAAACACAGTAAACAGGATAGTATATGTGGAGCTATTTACAAAATCTCTGTATAGCCATATTGATAGCTGCACAGAACAAGCTGTGCCCACTTGTATTAAGAATAAGACAAACTCAAAAGACAAGCCATCCTGGTGAAATCACAATATCAATCAGTTGTAAAACAAAAGGGAAAAAAAATCTTGGCCAAGTGTAGGAGGAACAAAGCCATACATACTAAAAGCCCCCTACCCAATTTAAACAGGCAACTAAGAAGGTTAATTCATACTTCAAAGGCTAAATTTGAAGAAAAATAGCTTCTCAGGCAAAGGACAACCACAAAACTTTCTACAGCTATGTCTGTAACCTCAGTGGAAATACACAACAATGAGCACAATGTGTTGTAAATGGCATCACCCAAATCGAAACGGAGGTCACACCCATAAGAGTAGATCCAGTGGTCAGGGATCTGGGTACACACATAGACAGTAGCCTTACGTTCGACCACTGCATGGCCACAGTGGTGAGGAAATCCTTTTATGTTGCACATCTTATAAGTAAGGGCATGGCATTTAGGTCCAAAGAGGTCATTATCCCACCATACTCTGCTCTTATCAGACTAATCATAGAGTAGAATGCTCCCTTTGGTATGTACCTGACCAGGCATATGCAACAACTAGAGCCACCTCAGAGGTTCCTTACAAAAAGAATATAAGGATTAATAAATCTGCCTTATTCAGAGTGCATTAAAGCCTTTCCCTCTACTCAGTCTCCTATAGATTGCTGAGGGGTTTTGTAAGCTAGGCAAAGCCCACACTTATGAATCTCCTACATATTCATAAGTCAAAGTGCACCAGAAATGCAAGATCTAGGGATCTGAATTTTGTCTGTGACTAAAACAGAACATGCTAGAGAGACAGATTTGTGTCCCAGACACTGCCCCTCCTATGGAATAGGTTTGTCATCCATGTGAAGCTGAGTTTTCCTATTACCCAGTTTTAGCACAACCAGGACCAGTGGATGGGGAATAGGTAATTTACACTGGGCCTGGTGGACAGAGGTAGCTTATAAATACCTGGCCCTCAATGTCTTGTTTGGATACAGGATATCGATACTCTTTTTGGAACTCTTGGCCAGAAAGGCCCCCTCCCAGGTCATTAGCCTAGTAACAGTCTATGAATCTATAAATCTATGACTGTCCATGTTCCAAGTTATTGCTGAAAAAGAAGCTGAAGCGGACCATTTCATTTTCCTGGTAAACAAATAAATAAACATGTAACCTTAGATCACAAACTTTATCTCAGAACCTCTAAAATATAGCAAATCAGAAAATCATAAAATTGTCTGTTTACTCACTGGAATTGTAAATACACACCATGCACCTCTCAAGAACAAAAGTCTTTGATTATTTCAACACAATATTAAGTACAGGCCAGTGAAAATAAATAATCAAATAAATGAATGAATGAATGAATGAATGAATGAAGCTATTTGCTGACCTAATAACTAAACTATTTCACTCGACATATTTCTTCCATAACCCTGCCTTTAGCACATCCCTTCCTTTTCTCCCCCCCTTCTTTTCTATTAGCATTTCCCTTTTAACTTGCTCTTCACCATTCCTCTGTTCCCTGTTTTGACTAAATTTTAATCTTAAATCTTCCGTAGTCCTTCCTTGCACCATTATTGCACACTGCCTATCTGCCTGTTCCTCCCAGTCTTTCAATGTTGAAATGGCCTTTTTACATATGTATGCATTGTTATAGTACATAGGTATGCATTGTTATAGTACATATGTATGCATTGTTATAGTACATATGAATGCATTGTTATAGTACATAGGTATGCATTGTTATAGTACATATGTATGCATTGTTATAGTACATATGTATGCATTGTTATAGTACATATGCATGCATTGTTATAGTACATATGAATGCATTGTTATAGTACATATGTATGCATTGTTATAGTACATATGTATACATTGTTATAGTACATAGGTATGCATTGTTATAGTACATATGTATGCATTGTTATAGTACATATGAATGCATTGTTATAGTACATAGGTATGCATTGTTATAGTACATATGTATGCATTGTTATAGTACATATGTATGCATTGTTATAGTACATATGCATGCATTGTTATAGTACATATGAATGCATTGTTATAGTACATATGTATGCATTGTTATAGTACATATGTATACATTGTTATAGTACATAGGTATGCATTGTTATAGTACATATGTATGCATTGTTATAGTACATAGGTATGCATTGTTATAGTACATATGTATGCATTGTTATAGTACATATGAATGCATTGTTATAGTACATAGGTATGCATTGTTATAGTACATATGAATGCATTGTTATAGTACATATGTATGCATTGTTATAGTACATATGAATGTATTGTTATAGTACATATGTATGCATTGTTATAGTACATAGGTATGCATTGTTATAGTACATATGAATGCATTGTTATAGTACATATGTATGCATTGTTATAGTACATATGCATGCATTGTTATAGTACATATGAATGCATTGTTATAGTACATATGTATGCATTGTTATAGTACATATGTATGCATTGTTATAGTACATATGAATGCATTGTTATAGTACATATGTATGCATTGTTATAGTACATATGTATGCATTGTTATAGTACATATGAATGCATTGTTATAGTACATATGTATGCATTGTTATAGTACATATGAATGTATTGTTATAGTACATATGTATGCATTGTTATAGTACATATGAATGCATTGTTATAGTACATATGTATGCATTGTTATAGTACATATGTATGCATTGTTATAGTACATATGAATGCATTGTTATAGTACATATGTATGCATTGTTATAGTACATATGAATGTATTGTTATAGTACATATGTATGCATTGTTATAGTACATATGAATGTATTGTTATAGTACATATGTATGCATTGTTATAGTACATATGTATGCATTGTTATAGTACATATGAATGCATTGTTATAGTACATAGGTATGCATTGTTATAGTACATATGAATGCATTGTTATAGTACATATGTATGCATTGTTATAGTACATATGCATGCATTGTTATAGTACATATGAATGCATTGTTATAGTACATATGTATGCATTGTTATAGTACATATGAATGTATTGTTATAGTACATATGTATGCATTGTTATAGTACATATGTATGCATTGTTATAGTACATATGAATGCATTGTTATAGTACATATGTATGCATTGTTATAGTACATATGAATGTATTGTTATAGTACATATGTATGCATTGTTATAGTACATAGGTATGCATTGTTATAGTACATATGTATGCATTGTTATAGTACATATGAATGCATTGTTATAGTACATAGGTATGCATTGTTATAGTACATATGTATGCATTGTTATAGTACATAGGTATGCATTGTTATAGTACATAGGTATGCATTGTTATAGTACATATGAATGCATTGTTATAGTACATAGGTATGCATTGTTATAGTACATATGAATGCATTGTTATAGTACATATGTATGCATTGTTATAGTACATATGTATGCATTGTTATAGTACATATGAATGCATTGTTATAGTACATAGGTATGCATTGTTATAGTACATATGAATGCATTGTTATAGTACATAGGTATGCATTGTTATAGTACATATGAATGCATTGTTATAGTACATATGTATGCATTGTTATAGTACATAGGTATGCATTGTTATAGTACATATGAATGCATTGTTATAGTACATATGTATGCATTGTTATAGTACATATGCATGCATTGTTATAGTACATATGAATGCATTGTTATAGTACATATGTATGCATTGTTATAGTACATATGAATGTATTGTTATAGTACATATGTATGCATTGTTATAGTACATATGAATGCATTGTTATAGTACATATGTATGCATTGTTATAGTACATATGAATGCATTGTTATAGTACATATGTATGCATTGTTATAGTACATATGCATGCATTCTTATAGTACATATGAATGCATTGTTATAGTACATATGTATGCATTGTTATAGTACATATGTATGCATTGTTATAGTGCATATGTATGCATTGTTATAGTACATATGAATGCATTGTTATAGTGCATATGAATGCATTGTTATAGTACATATGCATGCATTGTTATAGTACATATGCATGCATTGTTATAGTACATATGAATGCATTGTTATAGTACATATGTATGCATTGTTATAGTACATATGTATGCATTGTTATAGTACATATGCATGCATTGTTATAGTACATATGTATGCATTGTTATAGTACATATGAATGCATTGTTATAGTACATATGTATGCATTGTTATAGTACATATGTATGCATTGTTATAGTACTTTGTTAAATCCTTATTTGCTGTTTTTCTCTTTTCCGATGGAAAAAAAATTTTTCTGCATACTGAGCTGAGGATTGTTATTATGCTTACTTATCACACGCATTATTTCTGCATGTCTGACTTTATAATTGAATAACTTGTTGCAAACTATTGTAAACCATTTTAATTCCCTGTAAATTCTGCACAGACATAATATTGTGCCTTGATTTTTGCTATTGTTATAAGGCAATGTATGTCATTATTTGTGGTATTAGACTATGTTTCATGCATGAAAAGCTTTTCTCCCCAGGCTGCCACAAAAGAACGTCCTATGCCAAGTTAAATCCCCCCTGTTAACAAATACAAATAAATAGATATTAAATTAAAATTACACTCCTTACTTCTACAAGTCTGCATGAAGAAATAACCTATCAAAGATAAACATTTACGTGCAAAAAGATTCCCTGTTTTCCCTATTAATATCGCCCCTGACACTCATTGTGTACAGCTGCTGCTTCGTATTTTTGTAGGTTCAGGTACTAATTCTACCTAGCTGCTTTCTTCACATTCTCCCATCAGGAATCTTCTTCTTCTACTTTCGGCTTTTCCCGGTTAGGGGTCACCACAGTGGATCACCTGTCCGCTCATGATTGGCAGTGGAGTTTTACAGTGTTGAGTTGCCAGCCCGGCGCCCAACCTTCCACAGAAGGCACACACACACTCACACCTAGGGCCAATTTAAAGTGTCCAATCCACCTACAGCAAGTCTTTGGGATGTGGGAGGAAACCGGAGCACCCGGAGGAAACCCACGCGACCACAGGGAGGACATGCAGACTCCGCACAGAAGGCACCCCAGCTGAGGATCGAACCGGAGAACCTCTTCCTGTGAGGCAGCAACGCTAACCGCTGCACCAACGTGGCCGTCCCACCCATCAGGAATCTTCTAATTCTGTTAAATTAAAAGCCGCATTTATATTATCACATCACTATTTAGTGAATAGCCATTCGTCAAACACTTATTTAGTGAAGCCACTCTTCATCGAACAGCGAATTTTAACTAGGGCAAACCAGCGGTTGACCACTGTCTGGAATTTGCCCTTTTCCCCACTGCAGTGTGATCTCAGAGTTGGAATATTTACTTGGGGGTGGTGTGGAGGGCATAGCACCACACCTTGGCAGGTTTTAAATTTTATTTATTTTTTTTTTTGCAGTCTTTTGGTTAGCCAACCGCTTGTTTGCCCTACTTAAAATTTGCCATTTGACGATGAGCGGCTTCCCTAAATAGGTGTTCAGCGAATGGCGATTTGCTGAATAGCCATTCGATGAAACAAAATAGACCCATTACTACTTGCTTTAGTATTCCTGTCTGCATGTTACTCTAATTTTAACACCTTTAACTTCCTCGCCATTCAAGTTTTATGATGTTGTCACTTGTTTGCTCTCTGTTGCTACATCTTTGCCCCTTATTCACATTTATACCTCTCAACCTCTTAGAATAAGAAAGCTGGCCAAAGCCATGAAAAAAAGTGGTACAAATAGGGACAGTTTTTAAATATTGCTCTTACAAACTTAGAAAGTTGATAGAATAACAGGTTTTGCATTAGCATGGATTTTCTGAAGGGTATGAAGTCTAAAACTAATGTCTGTCATTATTTTCTAACTTCAGTCTTTAATGATTTGCTACTAATTTGCCAGAAAGCCACAATTTTATGAAAAATGGACCAAAAATATAAGGCAAAAATCTGGACATTCTGTGAAAATCTGTAGAGTTGAGAGGTAGAACCCCCCCCCTTCCCTCTATTTCATCTAACATAACATTCCCTTGTTTCTTGTTCATTTTCTTAGCTGTACCCAGAATTCACACATTATGTTTTATCTAATCTTTTTTATTCAGCACTGAGTGATATAATTTAGGTTAGGCTTATTATTTGTATTATCATGCAATGTTGATCTGCTGTGGCGACCCCTAACGGGAGCAGCTGAAAGAAGAAGAATGCAATTATTCCAAATGTATTTTAAGTGAAAAAAAGGAAAAAATAGTCTTTATATCCAAAACTTTAAACTTTTTCTCTGAATCTTTCTATCACCATTTTCCCATAATGATGTATGCTGTTCAAACTTAGTATTTAATATCATAATACAAAAAATAATAATAATAAATAAAGTGGCTGTAATTCACACATTCCTGCATATATGTATATACATTCCTGTACATAAACGCATTCCTGCATGCAGTACAAACTGATGACTACAACTGTCAACTCAACCTCTTAGTGCAAGAATTGTGGACAAAGGCAAAAATAATTAAGGGTAGGGAGGCAAAGGTTCAAAACCAGGAGCAGATGATTTTAAATACTGCTCTTATATAAGTTTGCAAAGCTGATAGAACAACGGATTTTATGTTGGCATGCATTTTCTGAAGGATAATGAAATCTGAAACTCGTGTGTAAGTCATTATTTACTGACTTCAATCTTCAGTTGTTTACCAGAAAACAACAAATTTTATGAGGAGCACACCAAAAATATGAGGGGAAAAATCTGTACAGTCTGCAAAATTCTGGACAGTTAAGAGGTATGCCTAAGACCTGGAGAACAGAAAGCTTTGCGAGTAATCCTACTGACAAGCACAGGTCTTCTGTATACACATGGCTACCACTTTGAGTGCCTTTTGGTTGCATTAACATCTGATACATTGTTAAAACTAAGTTAGTAATTATGTCATTGAGTACTCAATCAAATAGTTAATACTTCATCTAAAATTTATCGCTATTTTTTATTATTTAATAAATAGTTTTAGTACTGTCAAGTTACCAAATCTGTCACCTAATTTCTGCACTTATCTGTTTGCTAATGAAATTATCATACAGTGCATTGATATCCTGTTAGCTGATCAGCTGTTTTAATTTAATGAAACATTTCTTTATTATTTACATTTAGGTTGTAGTTGCCAGCATTTTGTTTATAACCGGATCGCATTGCTGTCATTTAAATTTATGCCAGTAAATCAAGTGATCAGAGTGTGAAACTGTTACTTGGAAAGGTATAGTATCAGTGTATCACATTTGCTAGAATCAGAACGTTTTAAATTAAAAACTGTAGAGATTTGTTTCAAAGTGTCCTATTTTTAGCATAATTTTTTATCTGTTCCTCATAAAATTTGTGGTTTTCTGGCAAATCCCTGAGAATAAACAATGACTGACATTTCCATTTCAGGCATCATATCTTTCAGAAAATGCATGCTAATGCAAAAACTAGTATTTTTGCAATGTTTTAACTTTATAAGAGCAATAGTTAAAATATCCATCACTGATTTTTTTGGACATTTGGCTCTTCACTATTTTTGGCTTTGTCCAGACTTCTTGCGCTAAGAGGTTAAGAGGTATGCACTCAGGTAACATGTTAACAGATTATCTGAGGAGCATGTTTACTGTAACAGAAACCAGACATTATAAAACATTTTGAGTACCATGATCCTTACAAATATGGGCAGTAAAGGATTCTGCATATTCAGTGTGGTCATTGAGATGATGGAAGAGTTTGAGTTTACCCAGGTCATCGCTCAGGTTTAGTAGATTAGCCTTTGCATAGTCTCTGAATACTGAGGTGTTTAAGGATACTTTTGAGGATACTTTATTAAATTATCACTTATGACATACGCAATCATACATTTGTACAAGTGAAAAAAACATATTTTTAGTTGCAAGCATTATGCATCACTTGTAATCTATCCAGTCATTGTCAGTAAAATATTACATAACTCATTCAAATCTGCCTTCTTTTAAACCTCATTCCTCCTCCAAAACATTATTCTGCATGTATTGTTCCCACAATTCCCATTTTGTTTTTCCATCTGATTTGTTCCTACCCTTTTCTAAAGATCCCATTGCTAATTAGTTTATGTCTGTTACTATATTCACTTCTTCTAGTACAGTTGGTTTACACTTCAATTTCCATTTTCTAGTAATTGCTTTTCTGGCAGCCACCATAGTTAGACTTAGCAAGGCCTTACTACGTCTAGGCAATTCCAATTCTGTATCATAGCTCAAAAAATAATTTCCTTAGTTATACCAATTTGCTCACCCAGCATGTCTGATAGAGGAGTCTGCAGGGAATTTTTAAAGTCTGCCAACTTATTACACTCCCAGAAAATATGTTCCCAATTACCTCTTTCTTCTCTATCATACGTCCAACATTTGCTATCTACCTGAGGAAAAATTATTTGGAGTCTACTTGGGGTATAAAAATATTTATGTAAACACTTCCAAGCAAGGATCCTAAATCTTCTAGACTTTCTTGCATATTTGGGAGACATTCTGTCTTCAATCATAAGGTAAATATGACTGACTTGTGGTCCAATTTGACCAGGGAGAAGGTTACAACTGGTGAGGAGCAGAGACAGCCCATATTGGTAAGGGCCAAGTCCAGGATTTGATCACCTCTGGTTGGGGTACAGACTAACGAGATATTTTGCATTGATGAATCCAGAAATGTCTATGCATAAATGTTTGAGGATATAGAAGACTAGCAGTTTAAAGAGGGATAGCTGAAGTCTCCTAGGAGAATGGTTAGGTAGGAAGTATAGGTGGAAGAGGACATACAGGGGTTCTGTAGTTAGCTATGAAGTGAAAAGCAGTTTTGTTCATATTAAGTTGGATATGTGGGAGCTCCAGTTTATCTTGTCTAAAGAGTCTGGAATTATTTTTTAAGACTATATAAACATCTCTGGCTTTAGAGCCCTCATCTAATGCAGTGGGCCTGTATGAGTCATAAGCATTGAAGAAATACACTGATGGAGTGCTTTCACTGGTTTTGAACCAGGTCTCTGTGAAGATACATATATCAACATTTTACAGGGTTAGCAAGGCTTGCAAGGTGTAGTTTTTTTTTTTTTTTTTTTTTGGGGGGGGGGGTTGTCTGTTTGTTTAGGCTCCCAGCATTCAGCAGCAATATTTTAATGCTGTCCAGATCCTGTTTAAATATGTTGAAAGCTTTAGAAAAATAACATTGCTTAACAAGTCACAATGGGGTAGATAAAGTTTTGGCCAGTATATAGAATCCCTGGGGGGGATGCAGACCATCCATGACAAAGCAGTTAGGACTGCCTACCATCATTTCCCAGTTTGATATATATTGTACCCCTTTGAATGACACCAGAAGCTTAACCAGTCATTCAAGTCAATTATCCTGTGCATTAACACTTCATTTTAATAGATGTACAACAGGCATGTATAGTCATTTCTGAAAAGAAGTTACATAGATTGTTAGATATTGTAAATTTATGCTATTAATTCTTCTTGTTTCGGCTGTTGTCATTAGGGGTCACCATAGCAGATCATCTGTTTCCATTTCTTCCTGTCCTCTGCATCTTGCTCCATCACACCAACCACCTGCATGTCCTCTCTCACCACATCCATAAACCTTATCTTAGGCCTTCCTCTTTTCCTGTTACCTGGTAGCTTCATCCTTGGCATTCTTTTCCCAATATACTCAGCATCCCTCCTCAGCACATGTCCAAATCAATGCAATCTCACCTCTTTGACTTAGTCTCTAAACTGTCCAACCTGAGCTGACCCTCTAATATACTTATTCCTAATCCTGTCCATCCTCGTCACACTCCGTGCAAGTCTTAACATCTTCAACTCTGCCACATCAAGCTCTAACGCCTGCCTTTTTGTCAATGCCACTGTCTCCAACCCATATAACATAGCTGGTCTCACTACCCTCTCGTAGACCTTCCCTTTCACTCTTACTGGTACTCGTCTGTCACAAATCACTCCTGACACTCTTCTCTACCCACTCCATCCTGCCTGCACTCTCTTCTTCACCTCTCTGCCACACTCACCATTACTTTGAACTGTTAATCCCAAGTATTTAAACTCATCCACCTTCGCCACCTCTACTCCCTGCACCCTCACCATTCCTCTATCCTCCCTCTTTCACATACACATATATTCTGTCTTAGTCCTGCTGACCTTCATTCCTCTTCTCTCTAGAACATATCTCCACCTCTCCAGCTCTCCAGGGTCTCCTCCACCTGTTCCCTACTCTCACGGCAGATCACAATGTCATCCACAAACATCATAGTCCACAGGGACTCCTGTCTGATCTTGTCTGTCAACCTGTCCATCACCATTGCAAATAAGAAAAGGCTCAGAGCTGATCCTTGATGTAATCCCACCTCCCCCTTAAATGCATCCATCACTCCTACAGCAGACCTCACCACTGTCACACTACCCTTGTACATATCCTGTAACAGTCTTACATACTTCTCTACCACTCCCAACTTCCTCATACAATACCACAACTCTTCTCTAGGCACTCTGTCATATGCTTTCTCTAAGTCTACAAAGACACAATGCAACTCCTTCTGACCTTCTCTATACTTCTCCATCAACACCCTCGTAAACATTGCATCTGTAGTGCTCTTTCCCGGCATGAAACCATACTCCTGCTCACTAATCATCACCTCCCTTCTTAACCCAGCTTCCACTACTCTTTCCCATAACTCCAAGCAGTGACTGATCAGTTTTATCTCTCTGTAGTTACTATAGCTCTGCACATCACCCTTATTCTTAAAAATCGGTACCAAAACACTTCTTCTCCACTCCTCAGGCATCCTATCACTTTCCAAGATTTCATTAAATAATCTGGTTAAAAACTCCACTGCCATCTCTCCTAAACACCTCCATGCTTCCACAGGTATGTCATCTGGACCAACAGCCTTTAAATTCTTCATCCTCTTAATAGCTATCCTTACTTCTTCTTTGCTAATTCATTTCACTTCCTGATTCACTATCTGCACATCATTCGATCTTCCCTCTCTCAGTCTCTTCATTCATCAGCCATCTGCTCAACACACTCTTCTCGCTTGTGAGTACATTTCCCTCACTATCCTTTATCACCTTTACCTGCTGCACACCTTCCCCAGCTCAGCCCCTCTGTCTAGCCAATCAGTACAGGACCTTTTCTCCCTGCTAGTGTTCAACCTTTCATACAACTCTCCATACACCTTAGCCTTAGCCTTCACCCCCCCCTTCACCATACGCCTCATCTCCTTGTACTCCTGTCTACTTTCTTCATCTCCCTGACAATCCCACTTCTTCTTTGTCAACCTCTTTCTCTGTATACTTTCCTGTACTTCCTCTTTCCACCACCAGGTCTCCTTGTCCCCCTTCCTCTGTCCAGATGTCACACCAAGCACCTTTCTAGCAGTCTCCCTTACTAGCGCGGCTGTAGTTACCCAGCTGTTCGGTAACTCTTCACTGCCACCCAGTGCCTGTCTTAACTCTTCCCTGAACTCCACCTCACAATCATCCTTTTTTCAATTTCCACCATTTGATCCTGGGTGCTGCCCTCACACTCCTCCTCCTCTTTTTGATCACCAACATCATCCTACAGACCACCATTTTATGCTGCCTAACTAATTTCTCCTGTCACCACTTTACAATCTCCAATCTCCTACAGTCTGGCCCTCCTACATAGGATATTATCCACCTGTGTGCATCTTCCTCCACTCTTGTGCATCACCTTATGCTCCTCCCTCTTCTTAAAATACGTATTCACCACAGCCATGTCCATCCTTTTAGCAAAATCCAGTACCATCTGACTTTCTGCATTCCTCTCCTTAACACCATACCTACCGTCCCTTCCTCATCCCCTCTGTTTCCCTCACCATTGAAATCCACTCCAATCACCACTCTCACACCCTTGGGTACAGTCACCACCACTTCATCCAACTCACTCCAAAATAATTCTTTCTCATCCATCTCACACCCAACTTGCAGTGCATATGCACTAACAACATTCATCATCACACCATTTTCCAGCTTCATAAACATCCCCCTAACTGACACTCTTTTCACCTCCAAAACACTCTTGACATATTGTTCCTTCAGGATACCCCCTACCCCATTTCTCCACCCATCCACACCATGGTAGAACAATTTGAACCCGCCTCCAATACACCTGTCCTTACACCCCTTCCATCTGGTCTCTTGCACACACAATATATCAACCTTCCCTCTCTGCATCATATCAGCTAGCTCTCTCCCTATACCAGTCATACTGCCAACGTTCAGACTTCCTACCCTCACTACCACACTCCTAACCTTTCTCCTCTCTTCCTGCCTTCAGGCATGCCTTCCCCCTCTTCTTCTCCTTCTCCTTCGGCCAACAGTAGCCCAATTTCCACCAACACCCTGTTGGCTAACAGTACTGGTGGCAGTCGTTGTTAACCCGGGCCTCGACCAATCCATTATGGAAATCTGTAGCGTTGTCCGCATATGTCAATTTGCAAAAGTTTTACACCGGATGCCCTTCCTGGTGTAATCCTCCCCATTTATCCAGGCTAATACTTGTTAATAGTGAATTGTTCTGTAATATTGTATTTGTGTAGTTATTAATTGTTTAATTTTATACTGTAGCCTTGTGACTGTTTTCCTTTTTAATAATTTAAATAAGTTTAGTCAGAATTTATTTATTTGTTTGCTTATTTCCTTTTGTTAACCAGAAATACCCTACCAGGAAACCCATTTTTAGCATAGTCCTAGGGACAGAATCTGTAAGTCACGAGTAGAAGGCAACACAATATCAGCCAGAGTAGAAGGTCAATTCAGTACATAAACAAAAAGTTTAGTACTAGAAAAGTCTGTCCATGCATTAGTGTAAGTTGTTCAGGTAACAAGAAAAGTAACTATTTAGTGTCAGCCTTGTTAGGTAGTGCATTGGTTTTCTACTTAGCTGTTCTACTTGTTTCATATCATTCGACTTTATTTCAAAGTTTTTATTTTTGCTGTAATTGACTCGTATATATCTGCTGTGTGACTACGTAATGAGCTTACAAACTTCTGTAAATGTGTAGAACTGTTTACCATTTTTCAGGCTGAAAAAAAAAGTCCAAACATAACAGCTCATCTGCCTTTTAGCACAGATAAAAAGTCTGACTGGGGAATTCTATGACACAAATAGTGTTTAAAGTCCAGCTCTGACAGGTTTCTTACTGACATGGAAATCTGATTGGGATATTGTTGCACTTTATCAAAAAAAAAAAAAAAAAAACAAATTGTCACTACAGTCTTAGTTCTTCAGAGGCTGCTGTATTGTCTTCATAGATTTAGAGAGCTAAAGCTGCAGGAAACAGGCCATTGAGGTATACAGAAATTAATAAAAACCACAGGCAAAACCTTGGGTACCTCCTATTAATGGGGTTGTAAGAAAAACAGAGGCAACTGCCATAACAAACTGACTGTTGCCCTAAAGACTGGAAGGCAAACAGATCTACAGACTGAGGGACTGACTTTTGTGACTATATTAAGAAGAGGATGTTCTCTGGAAAAGAAAGTTTCATCAAGACTGGCAAATATTAATGCAATACTTACAGCTGCAGGTCAAAACAGTGAACATTCAGATGAAAAAATGCTTTTTCATGCTGTGAATAACAGCAAACGTTCATATGAGGCAATATTTTGAAATGAGTTTTTGCCGGCAGCCTTTTGTATGGGGTCATAGTGAAGCGGGGTATGGGAATTTGTTCTTACCTCACTGTTGTGTGATCTCAGAGTTGTTATATGTAATTATCTGGGGGGGGGGTTTGCTGGCCTCACAGCAAAAAAAAAAACATTTAATTTTTGTTGCTTTCACTCATTTTATATTCAATCTAAAATGATCATTATTTCATAATTGTGGGAGTGTTAAATGTTTGATGAGTCACTCAGTACTCATACATCTCAACTGTTACAGAATTTTGCAGAATATCCCTAATTTTATCTCATATTTTTAACCTGTCCCTCATAAAACTTTTGATTTTCTGGTAAATTACTGAAATTACAGTCAGTCAATAATGCCATTAATTTGAGTTTCATGCCATTCAGAAAATACATGTTGATGCAAAACCTGCCGTTGTATTAACGTTTTAAGTGAATTATTGTAATATTTAAAGATTGCCCTCTTTTGGGGCCTTTGTCCCAGGTTATTTTTGGTTTTGTCCAGATTTCCTGAGTAAAGAACAGGAAAGGTATTGTACTTAGCACTTGGTTCTCACAGAACAGGATGGAGTTAAGCTAAGTAAACTGTGTGCGTTTAACTTCATAATTTTGGTAGCGATACTTAAAGGAAACAGAGCGGACAGAGGTGCTGTAGTTACCCCTTTTCATGAGTCCAGAGTCAGTCTCATGGCAATCTCTTCATCCATCAGTGTCATTTTCATTTATCACTTTCAAAACTACTTTTAGTCGTACTATTCAAGTTGTGGGCTGTCATGATGGCTTATAGCACAGGGTAACGCTTTTTATCTTAGCTCTGATACATTAGCGGTCAGATTGCAGGAACACATTAGCGGTCAGATTGCAGGAACAAATTACTGCTATCTACTTGACTCATACCTCTCAACTGAACAGATTTTCACAGAATGCCCAGATTTTTGACTCATATTTTTTGTCTGTTCCTCATAAAAATTTTTTTGGCAAATCACTGGGATGATCTAAGGATTAAAGTCACTAAATAATGACATGCATTTGAGTTTCAGACTTCATATTCTTCAGAAAATGCTTGTTGACACAAATCCTGTTACTCTAGCACCTTTCTAAGTGTAAAAGAGCAAATGTATCCCTATTTTTGGGCCTTTGTCCCCCATTATGTCAGGCTTTGTCCAGATTTCTTGCACTAAGAGGTTGAGAGGTATGCTACTTGAGGTTGTAGAGCTGAAAAGAAACTATCCCTGTCTAGAATGTAGTGCTAGATTGTTAAAGATCCAAGTGTGAGGAAGGAAAGTCTCCCAGTCATGCTGGCTCCAAGGGGACTGCCACAGGAATACAGTATAACTGTGTTATACCATTAGGTTGAAAAGCAGGTGAAACCTGGGAATGTGCCTACGGTACTTGGTTTTAATAACTATGTTATCTGTGATGTTCTATGGTACCATTTACACCTGCTTAGTATGAGCCCTTCATATGTATGTATGCATGCATTACCCACAGTGCTTTTGCCACAAGAGCAGCTGGGACTTTCTTCAACACTTGCCTACAAGATAAATGTCATTTGGGGAAACTCTTGCTTTGGCACATTTCTGCTAAAGTCTGCTAGTTATTTTACTATATTCTCTTGTCATGACTGGACAATAAAATTGAAACAAGGTACTAATGACAAATACACATAATTAAACTCATAAGATTCATAATATTGTGTTAAGTCAAGTCATTACAGAGAAAGCATGTTAGACTTATTTACCTCTCTCATTAGCCAACCCATAACTCTGTCTCTCTCAATCATAAATGACAGAAGACTTCTCTTTATCTCTGTGTTCTAGAGATTACTTTCCAACTGTCAAGATTTATAGTGTATCATTCGTTATTTCAGTAATAACATCTAAGTTTGAAAAAAAAAAAGAATTTACAATAGCTGCTTTTTGAAATAAAATGACATGACAACAGTAACAGGAAAATGTGATATAACATTTTATTTTTCACTGTAAATCATTAGAAATAACAGGAAAAAAGAACAATGGACTACTATAGCAATAACCCACGCCTGGGTGTGGGTAATGCTGGATTTACCCACGGTTGGCATGGTTTGGTCCCAAGGGCGAAGCCCGAAGGACCAAACAAAGCCAACCGTGGGTAAATCCAGCATTACCCACACCAAAAGTGGGTTATTGCTATTATACAATGACATTATTTAAGAAAAAAAATAATTACTTTTCTTAAATAATGGCATTGTATAATGCCTCCTTGCTGTCCTTCCACAGCTGTCTGGTATTCTGCGGAAGTTCTGATGTACTGCGCATGCCTACGCAGTACATCAGAGCTGTGGGCAAAAGCAACGGAGAAAGCAAAATCTCCATTGCTTTTTACTGTTTCGCTATGTTAAATGGGTTTAACGTAGCGAGACAGCTTTAAAATAAGCAACGGAGATCTCTGTTGCTTATTTTAAAGCTGTCTCGCTATGTTAAACCCATTTAACATAGCGAGAAAAAAAAAAAGCAACGGAGAAAGCAAGATCTCCGTTGCTTTTTACACACTGTGTCGCTATGTTAAAGGAGTTTAACATAGCAAGACAGCTTTAAAAAAAGCAACGGAGATCTCCGTTGCTTTTTTTTAAACTTGTGTCACTATGTTAAACTCCTTTAACATAGCGAGACAGTGTTTTAAAAAAGATTTATACTAATGGAAAAAGTCCGGGCGACCAGACCTTTTTCCATTAGTATAAGTCGATTTACAACGTGCACGCTGGCCAATCAGCGTGCACGTTTTGGAATATTAATGGGGGGGTCATTGTATAATGGAAAGCATTCTGGTCTCCTGAAGTATCTTAGCTATGCAATCAAGGTAGCTTATGTTAAATAGTCGACAGAAATATGCACTGTCAAATATGCATATAACCACAATACGGCATACTTTAGGTCAAAGGGAAAACATGATTTTCACTGAGTACTAGATAGTTTTTCTCCAGTTCTGTTTCTAGATGTGGTGTTTGCTTTGTGTTTGGCAGAGTTTTGGACTGATACACTGCTTTTCTCTTTCTTCTTAGATATGCTGTTAGATGAATAGGTAACTTTCTAAACTCCTGCAGAGTGTGTGTGTGTGTGTGTGTGTGTGTGTGTGTGTGTGTGTGTGTGTGTGTGTGTGTGTGTGTGTGTGCGTGCGTGTGCGTGTGTGCGTGTGTGTGTGTGTGTGTGTGTGTGTGTGTGTATGTGCGTGTGTGTGTATCCTACCCAAGTTTAGTTTATCTGCATTATTCCCATCAAGTGTTGGAATGACATTTGGCTTCCCATTATTGGACCATTGAATGAATGAGCGAACGAAAGGTTTCAACCTTCTAGGCTGAGCTGAGTTCATAATTAGATATGATAGATTTGATAAATGGTTAAGTAGATTCTCCAGTTTATTTCATCTAGAGTCATCTTCTAAGTAGGGTGATTTTTGAAAGCTAAGCAGTGTCTTTTTTCTGTTGTATAGCTTATCAATGTTTTGATTCTACCAAAGCTTTTTCTTGCCGATTTATGGATATATAAGTTAATAATGTCACAGAACATATTATAGCATTCACAGTAGATTTATATATAGTTTATTGTCATAACTTTATCTCTCATTGCATCAGACGAATGATATTTATGACTGACTGTGATTTTTACTCTTGGGTTATAGATGATATTAACAAAACTTGGATTGATTACAAAGCTGCTATTCAAAACCAAGTCACATCTCCCTTGCCCTTGTGCAAAGGTTGCGATCAAATCTGAAAGCAACAAGCTCTGCCTGGTCATCTTTAAGGATACTGAAATATTCAGATACATGGCTCTGTCTCACGTCCTAACCACTCATTTAAGTAAGATAGGAGCAAATCTCAAAAACCGATGAAGGGTGTATGAGGTTTTGTTTCACCAAGAATGGTAGCAGACAATTACAAGCCATTATACAACGACCCCCCATTAATATTCCAAAACCTGCATGCTGATTGGTCAGCATGTATGTTGTAAATCAAACTTATACTAATGGAAAAAGGTCCCATCGCCCGGACTTTTTCCATTAGTATAAGTCTTTTTTTATAGCAATGGAGAACGCAAGATCTCCAGGTTTTTTTAGACACTGTCTTGCTATGTTAAAGGAGTTTAACATAGCTAGACAGCTTAAAAAAAAGTAACAGAGATCTTCCTTTCTCTGTTGCTTTTTTTAAAGCTGTCTCGCTATGTTAAATGGGTTTAACATAGTGAGACAGCTTTAAAAAAAGCAATGGAGGTTCTCAGTTGGTTTTTTTAAAGCTGTCTTGCTATGTTAAACTCCATTAACATAGTGAGACACATTGTAAAAAGCAACAGAGATCTTGCTTTCTCCGTTGCTTCCACCCACAGCTGTGATGTACTGCGTAAGCATACGCATGTGCAGTACATCAGAACTGCCACAGAATACCAGACAGCTGCGGAAGGGCAGCAAGGAGGCATTGTACAATGCCATTATTTAATTTTTTTTTCTTAAATAATGTCATTGTATAATAGCAATAACCCACTTCTGGGTGTGGGTAAGGCTTGATTTACCCACGGTTGTCTTTGTTTGGCCACTCGTGACCAAACCACACCAACCGTGGGTAAATCCAGCATTACCCACACCCAGGCGTGGGTTATTGCTATAGTAAAGTTTAGACTTGTTTAAGCTAATAGAATGTCTTAAATTAAAGGATTCTAGAACTTACCAAAGATGCACTACAGACTCAGTTGAAAGAGCTAACATGAAATAGGTATGACTGATTTTTTTGTCTGAATACCTTGAAAAATTGTCAAAATGTACAGTTATTAGGGCCTCTCTAGATTTCATTAAGTTTTTTTCCCTTCATTCCACAGAGTCGACTTCCGAGAAGGTTAGATAACAAAGGAGTCATTTGTCTTCTGCTCAAATGAGGAAATGAATACAGCACGGACATCAAAACGTGATAACTCAAATAATGGGGCACAGTGCAAGCAATGAACTAATAAACCAAAAAATGCCCTGTGTGAGGACAAATCTGCACCGGTTTTTGTCTGATGAAGTCTAATTTTTATGTGACAAAAAACGTGGTGATTGTCAAACATTTAGTAAAGCTGTTTGGTAGTTTTCTTGGCTGTCCGGTGCAGATTTGTCCTCACACAGTGCATTTTTTGGTTTATCAAAACGTGATAGCCACTGCTGACCACTCTGAAGCAAAAACCTAATCTGCCAGATGTCATGGGTATTATTGAAGGAACTGGACCCCGAATGTCTTCTTAAGCAGCTAAGCATTGGGGTAAATAGGAAGACACATTTTTCTGCAGCATGATTCATGCCTATATAACACATATTTCACATAATTATAGAATAACAACAAATTTCCCATAGGGCGGACACGGTGGTGCAGCAGTTAGTGTTGTCACCTCACAGCAAGAGGTTCTCTGGTTCTATCCTCGGCTGGGGTGCCTTCTGTGCGGAGTCTGCATGTCCTCCCTGTGGTCGCGTGGGTTTCCTCCAAGTGCTCTGGTTTCCTCCCACATCCCAAAGACATGCTGTAAGTGGATTGGACACTCTAGATTGGCCCTTGGTGTGAGTGGGTGCATGTGTGTGCTTTCCGTGGAAGGGTGGGCGCCGGGCTGGCAACTCAACACTGTAAAACTCCACTGCCAGTCATGAGCAGACATGTGATCTGCTGTGACGACCCCTAACCAGGAAAAAGCCAGAAGAAGAACAACAAATCTCCCATAAGAGGAAACCCTAAAATTACATGCCTTGGGTGACATCACTATAGGAATGGATCCTAAGTAAGCGGTGAGTTAACATTAATCTACTAAACAAAAGAGATACAAAGAGAGTTATATGTGATTACATAAAGGTAGAGAAGTAGTGAGACAAGACAGCAGGGAGAGAAGTCAGGGTGCCAGAGTATCCAAATTAGAGGAGGGGGCAGTGATGTTCCTGTTTAACACAAGGGGGAGATCTTTTTGAAGGTACTCTGTGGATATCTGCAGAGAACACATCCAAAGGTTCAGAGACTAGACGCTGTGCTGTTCAGATAAAAGAAATAAAATGCTACTTGGTCATATGAAAATATGCATAGTAGAACCTAAAGGTTATCTGCATATCCTCCCAGAGCAACTGAAATATGATGCCTGTGCACCGTGCGTCTTAAGGATGAGAGTATTGGCTATTGGGTGAGGTAATTATACGTGAAAGAGCTCCTTTTTGCATACCAATGTTTGATTTCTGCAGTCTCTACCTGCATATTTACTCCAGTAAACGAATCTAAAATAGAAAAAAAAATAAAATAAAAATATTGTGTGACTCTAGGCAAATCATTTAACCAGGCAGAAGAAGCCAGATGACACCCTCAAACAAACAAACACTTGTATCTAGTAGGTCATACATAGCTAGCCATGATTAAAATAAGTATTTTTCTGCACTGGATGTTCACCTCATCACACCTTTCTTGGCTACTGATGAGGTCATTAACTGTTTACAGTCCTGAAATATGTTGCTCTGTGAGAAAGGTTCATTCTGTAGAGATGCTTACAATGGCGACTATGCCCTTCTCTGACCTGAGGTGGTATCTGAACAACTTCATAGCCAAAATCTGGCTCTGTTGTTGCTCAACGCCAGGATAAAACTATATCTCTAAATATGAACAAGTACCTATTCGTAACTTACATCCATCCCTAATCTCTCTTTTTCACTCACTTCCTTACTTCAGTCAATTTATTCTCCCCTCTAAATATTCCATAACCCTGTTTTTTTTTTCTCCCATTTTATATTGCAGCTCCTGTTTGTATTATACTAACTTGGTTAAAATTTCTCTAAGTATTAGATCAGTGTCATATAAATTGTATCTATTCTTAACCAATGTATTCACATTCCATCTAATTTGGTATAATTATTTAAACTGTAGATTTTTTTTTGTATTATTTTTGAAGATTGTAAAATTATTGTTCTGAAAATGTTTTTGTAATACTTTGAAGATTCTTTTCCCTGGGCCTCCTTTGAAAACAGGCACCTACCCAGTCGGATTGTCCTAGTACTCAAACGTCAATAAATAAATAAATAATAATAAATGAGAAAAAGGTCCCTGCAAAGGAATGTACAATGAAAAACCAACAAACATGCATTTGTTATTTTATTTTTATTCTTTATATATTTTACGTATTTATTTACCTTTTAAAAGCATTGATCTTCTCAAAAGAACGGTGCTTTCATTAATTTAATTTATTTTATTCTATGTATGTTTTTGTGGCCAAATTAATCCCACTAGAATTTGGAGTGATTGTTCAGAATCGGGCTTCACTGAAGTCATCTTTGGTCAGTTCTGAAATACTCCTTTGCTAGTGTTTTAATATGAATTTTTGTGTCAGTGTTCACAAGCACATTTTAGTCAGCTTTGACTAATGGTAGCAGTTAAATTTACAAGGACTTTTATAAGTGGATTAAAACAGGCAAAGTGGTAAGACTAGATTCTGAAGATTTAATACCCGGTCGTAATTTTTGATGTTCAGTATATTTGTGTTTTTTTACTGAGGCAGGCCTTCTTTTCACAAGATCCTCTTTTCAGGAGTGACCTATAATTCCTGTCTTGCTAAAGAGATTTACTCACAGTGACACCGTTTTTCCATGTGGAAAAAAAAAAGGAATCAAGCACAGGCCTACAAGGGGAAGTTAGTGGGCCGTAACTTCAACCTTCTGTACTAACCTACCAGGCAGTTTTCCATATCAAACTCCCTAACGAATGTAGTTATGAAACCTATGCCATGAACAAAAGCAGTAACATACTCCATGTATTTCTCTGAAGACAGTTTTACGTGACAAATGCAAAGTCTCCTTCTAGACTGCAACACAGAAATTCACAGTGGATTTGAAAAATAACAATTGCCAGACATATGAAATGCTCCATGAAATTAATACATTTTAAGTTTTGTGAAAAACATTGATGAAACTCATGTTATAAGGTTTTAGTCACTATAAACTACAGTCACATAATTCTGATGGCGTGGTATTTTAATAAAAATTACTCAGAGACTTTCACAAAGCATCATTTTGAATGGGTGGATACAAAATCACCTTCAGGCTAAAAGTGTAAAATATTAATGTTGTAAGTCAAGAGATTTTGTGAGATACTACAGCAGAGATGGCATGTTGAAAATTTCGTGAGGTGCATTTAAAAGCAACAAATTAGATATTCAAGTTCAAGCACTAAGTAAGCAAATGTAAAAAGGGGGAGTGCCAGTTGAATAAATTATGTTTACCTCACTTAGCAGCTCAAATCAAAGGAATAAAAATATATTGACAATTTGGGAACTGTATCTGGTTTGGCAGTTAGCACAGAGCATTAAGCATATGATCTACTAAAAAAGCTGCTTCCTGTAGTCAAGGGTTTGATTCTTTCTGCCCCCAGTGCCCTTTGTGTGACTGATCAAGTCTCATAGCCAGACAGTGCCCATGGGCTGTCTGAGTAGAGTCCATATGGGTCAGTGCTCCACCCCAATTGCCAAACCTAAATAAATAAACAAACTGCCTGCTGATGTTTGATTATAAAGTGGGGTTTACAGTAGAATGGCCAAATAAGAGGGTAGCATATGGCCAAATTTAAATTAGGTTAACACATCTGTCTGAGCAAAGACACTTCATCTACAAGCAACAAGTCCCAAAATGTGGACACTAGAACATGAAGGAAGTAAGTGGGAGGTAAGACAAGCATAGAGTTGCAATGTAGCTGTTCACGGAACATTTGGCACCATAATGCCCAAATGCATTAGTAAAAATAAGTAATAAATGATTAGTTGTAGGAAAAAAAATGTCACTGAAAATATGAATATTCACATATAATAAATGACTGAATGCTTTGCTTCTTTAATGTTACTTTATTGCTATGCAGTTTTCATTTTGTTGCAGCACAAAACTTGTAACGGTTCTGGTAACAGATACAAAAACTACAGTAACTCAGTGTAATTGTGCTTCTATACTTCTGTCTAACCGCAGCTGACTGTTGCTAAGTTGATACTTTATATCCCTTCCACCACCATTGTACCCTCAACCTATCCTACTTGCTCAGATTAACCATACCTTTGATTAGACACCAATCATCATAGATCGTCCCTTCCATTGCTGGATTACGGACATAATGGGCCCAGAACTGATAATTAAATGGCTCAACTATTTAGAGTGACAACAGTGTGGAATTGTAAATAAACTTGGGAAGGAAGCAAATGGGATTATTTCAGACATGTGGGTTTGGAGCTGCAGCTCAGTCAGCCCCCCTTGGTAATCCAGCTAAGGCCCCTCCCCACACATACTCATGATACACTGAATACTCTCCCAACTCTGTCGCTCCCTAACACCCTAGACATTGGTGCCTACCTTACTAAACATCATTACACACCTACCAGTGAGGATAGCAATGTTTACCAGAAACCTGTACCCTGAGAAGTGTGTGAATAATTCTGACCTTGAGAACAAACCTTGAGAGGTCATAATTATGTGTATTCACCTTAAGATATATAATTTTTGAGAAAATATACCTATAATAGAATGTGGAAGTTGTGTTTGTTTGTTTATTTATTTATTTATTTATTTTGCTCACTTTGCCCCCCATTGCCTGCTGATTATCAGCCCCCCTCAGCATATCCCCTCACTTATTCCCATCACCAGGGCAAGGGTCAACTAGAACAGGGGTTGGTGCAATCACTGAGGCAGATGTCAGAATGGTTAATGACTTTTTTCCTTTAATGTTAGGTCCTATGATCCTTGAGCCATCTCAAGTGAGTATGCAGTGGGGACGTGTAATGAGATGACTGCAAAAGATGGCCCCTCACAAGTGGAGTTTAACTTCCAGCAGCTCTGTCTCTAACCCCACAGCACAGGTAATGGTTTCTCGGTCTCCACCAGGGAAAGGTCACCTACCCAGTGTGCCCCCAACTGCATGCAACTCCCTTCGCCCCGGAGATGTAAGCAGGCCACTCCCCTTCACTCCTCCCCCTCACTGCCTGACTCCATCAGAGCCACTGAGGCCACTGACTGAACCATTGTTTTACTCTGAGACAGATATGATTATAGAATAATACTAGTTTATGTTTATACCTCCCATATCATGTGATTATAGAATAATAATGATTTGTTTGCACCTCCCATATCATGTGATTACACTGATTTGTGTTTATACCTCTCATATCATGTGATTATAGAATAATACTGATTTGTGTTCACACCTCCCATATCATGTGATTATAGAATAATACTGATTTGTGTTTACGCCTCCCATATCACTGTACACCAATATGACACATGCTCAGTTACTTTATGTAGCTTTTTTGCAGCTTTGCCTAATGTGGTAAGTCAACATAACAAGTCAAGTGGCATGGGAGACTGGACAGCATAGCAAGCTGTCTACCAGAGGCTGGACAGGATACCATGCTGTGTAACAGAGGCTGGACAGTATAACAAACTGTGTAACATAGGAAGAAGGACAGCATAGCAAATGGTGTGATATAGGAAGCTAGACATAAGAATCTGTGTACCAGTGGCTGGACAGCATAACAATCTGTGTAACAGGCTGGACAGCACATCAAGGCTAATCTGCTGATTTTCTCATATGACAAGGGCCTTACATATGTCACTAAAGTAATTATAGTACACACTGATAACGTGATACTAACATGACATCTCAGACCCACACAAAAAGGTAATGCCTATATGACAGGACTTATATCAAGGACTTCATTTAAACCCGGGGATGATAATACAGCATAAGAAAAGACGCTTTAATAATCTCTTGCAAAGATATCTCTGTCATCATTTCCAGAAGGTATATTAAAAACTCTAAGACTCATAAGGCAGAAAAGATTAATTTTCCTTATGGTGTTAACAGAAATGTTTTCGCATGACATCTGTATCTAAAATATTCCAAAACAATAATGCTTAATTTTCATGTAGTTTCTCCAGTGCACAAAAGTTTACATTATCACCAAGGGTAAGTCGTGACTTAATAACAGCTTTATAGTTGTTAAGAGAAATGCCATACAAAATTTGCACCTGCACACTCACACATGGTATTTCTAAGGGAAACTAATCTGTCATCGTTACAGCTGTTGGGAAGAAATGACAAGAAACCTGTCTGGCTACTAGCTCGGCCCCTTTCTAAATGTCTTAGGGGGTACAGTCAGAGCACAAACAGTGAATGACGTAAGCCACTGTCATGTCCCACAGGTGGTAAATAATACCAATGAAGTAACTATGAGATATAAAACTGCTTACCTGTGCATGTTATCTTTGCATTAATAAAGGAGTTATGGCAATGGGATTGTGCTATTTTATTAGATTATTTATTACTTTCCTTAGCAGCCTTTTTAAATAGATCTGCTTTGTTATTACTAATATATAATGATAAATCACTCTGGCAGGCTTGCTTGTCAAAAATAGCAAGTAGTGACAAAATAACGTTTTTTTAAGAAAATGAATTAGAATCCCTGAATTCATTGAAGCAAAAAGAAAGCTTGATATTTGCTGTATTTACTCCATTTTGCTGATTAGATGCCATACAGTGATAATGTCCCTGTATCAGGTGACTGACCCCAACATTGATTTTTTGATAAATAATTTCCTTTGTTCTGACAAGTCAGTGTGTTGTAGAGAATTTCAGAGCAAGTTATTAAGTAATTAGAAGACACATTCAGTGTACTTGGATGTCAGTTACTTCCATCTAGAATTAGTTTGGCAGAAATAAGCTTCAGTACAAACAATAGTCGTTGCCTCTTGCTGCTGACAGCATGCCACCATCGTGCATTAGCAAATGATTTAGTGTCTGTATATTGAATCAGTAAAAGTGAGACCCTAGGCATTAAAATTCTGCAAGAAAGCAGAGTAAGAACAACCTTGCTCTGCTGTATTGCACAGCAGCAGTAAATCTACCGCAGAACAGAAATGTTACCTTCTGTATTGAGAGGCATGACTATCTTTATAAAAAAAGGTCATGTTATTTAAAGGGACATGAACATGTTAGCCTGAGAAAGAGCAAAGCTAGACCCTCCCCAATGTGGTACCTGAAACCTACAGGAAAATGTTAGCCTTATAATTAAAGCAGGTACATCCAGAGTAAAAACACAGTTCAACAGCAACTTTAATCTGCATGTAATGGCCATAAGTAGGGGAGCCACTTCTGAAGAAATATTCACATACAGTTCTTTCATAGCTGTTTAATATTTTGCATTTCCTACAGAAGCAGTTTGGTAGGAAAAGGCGAACCTGCAAACACTGAAGCAGGTGGAGAGGGTGGAAATTGCTTATGTCTCAGAATCAAGGGCCAATGACAAGAGGAGCTGGAGCATGGAGGTGCATGGGAATTATGTAAAGGAGGGGCACATAAAAGAGGTCAGAGGGCCACAATACCACCCCATAAAAAGAGTGGGTGGATCAAGATATCAAAGACTGGGGTAAGTGCCTGGCAGTTAAAGTATAGGAAAAGAGGGTTCTGGTGGACCTGTACAGTGGATCATCTCGGGGAGAGGGTGAGTTATTTGAGACTCGAATGATGGGGCTGAGTAGGAGGAAGAGGGTTATAGTCATGGGAGATCAGAGACTTCCAGATGACGAATGAGAGATTCTAACCATCAAGGTAGAGCTGACGTGAGAGTTTATTGATATTTTGGCCCTTAAAGTGTTCACCCAGCAGATGGAGGAACTGTACCAGAAAGGATAGAATTCTGTGCATGCTCCTAATGTAGGTGGAAAGGTCAGAGATGTACACCTGGCAGTGCCATTAATTAACAGTGGTCATACCACTGTATGGTATACAGCTAAAAGGAAGACAAAGACAGTTATGTGGGATTTTAAGTGGACTAATAATTACAGGAGGAGAGAGTCAAACATACATTATAGGAACAGAAGCAAACTGAGGGGGTACTCAAGCTGTGAGAATGTATTAAGGATGAAGTATTCAAAGATATGGTCAAGGGTTGTGAGAAAGAGATGAAAAGACAAAAAGGAGAGAGAGTTGTGGCTACACAGAAATGTGACAGTGCAAATTAACAGAAGAGACGGGATGTTGAAGAGTTGAAGAGAAGGGGCTAAGAAGTATAGGAAGCAGAGCACAAAAGGATAACAGAAGGGCAACAGAGGTGGTGGGGCAGCAAAACAATATGTAGAAAGTGAGACGTCAGAAGGGATCAGAAACAGGAACAAAGAAGTTTTTAGGTATACAGTAAAGGTTGAAAGGTAGAATGGGATTGACCTGGCTGAAGAGGTGTGGAAGACAGAGATCATGGGAGACTGGTAAAAGTAACAGCAGTGAATAAATAGTTTACATGGCTTTGTATTAGTCTACATAAAGGAAAGCTACATGGAGGTGTCACGCTGGGAGGGAGGCAGACAAGAATGGGAGGAACAGCAGAAAGGCACCCGATAGAGAGGAAGAGGGTAATCATTTGAAATGGCGGGACCAGTTACACTGTCTGAGTCCCGAGATGCTGAGACTGAATGGTTGAAAGAACGGACTTACATATACTAAGTCTGAGAAGCCATTCCTCAGAATATTCCCTTTTTTCTGAGGTATGGTCATCTCAGAGTTGATATATATAAGTGCAGGGTGTGTAGGGGGCTTGTCCCCCACATGAGGGGTGCAGGGGGGCAGGCAGAGATTTTTGTGATTCTCCTGTGTTTTCATTCTTTTTATTTTTGGCTTGTCGGCACTTGGCATTTAAAGTGCCGAAATTTCAATAGAGAGCCAGTGAGCAGGCATCCAGCAGGTATATGGCCACTGCAGAAGCAGCTAAGGACTAGAGGACAACAAGTATGGCACCCTTGTACAAGGAGAGGAGAGTCAGGAAAAATCCAGGAAAAAATGGGCCTGTTACCTAAGAGTAGTGGCAGAGAAAGCCATGGACATAATCAGGAGGGTAGAGACCACTGGCTTTCCTAGCCAGCAGCACTCTCCATGGCAGCAACTGAGATGAGCTCATGACTAGAAGAAGTGGTCAGTGAAACGTGAACTAGTTGTATGACTTGGTTGCAGCAGAGTCTGTCAGTGAAGTACCATTAGAAACAGTCTACTGGATTTCACCAAGAACTCTACATTGGTCTTACACAATCAACAGCTAGAAAAACTGGAGGGGCTGAGGGTAGGACCAAGGATGAGAAAATGGACCGGATGAAAGTTGAAAAATTAAACTCACTTCATGGTAGAATAGATAGGCTTATTGTCTCCTACAGTCAAGCAAAATTAATGCAATTTCAATATCCCCTGCTAAAAAATAAAATAGAAATGATGACCGTATTTTAGCACATTTTGATCAGCTATAGCTCAGTTTAAGGATTCAGTGGTTTCTACACCCTATTAATTATTTAAGTAAGCATTGATGCATAAGTAGTTGTTGCTAACAGTGTGAAAACCACATGCCTAGGTGCATAATAAGGTACAAGACAGAAGGAATAATGCCCTTTAACACCAAGGTGTACAGGTATTAATAAACCTACACCCTCAGGTGTCTCAGTGTAACTATAAAATGGATACATTTTGTGTTATGTATTTGTAAAATGATTTCCAAATAGTGGTTGTTAGCATATGGTCAAAAGATATTAACATTTTACTTATAACACTAATATATGATCAAAAGGTAACACCATTTTACTCTTACTTCCCAGATGGCTGCATATTGAGTAACAGCTTAATTTTAGCTCTCCCATTAAGAAAACAGAAACTTAGCAGAAAAAGCCAGTATGGACTTATACTTCTAGGTAAATTTCAGAAACTGGCTTTTAAGTGCACTGGCTGGATGCCAAGAAAAAAGAAATACAAAGGACCTGAAAGAAAATCAACTTCAAAAGGTAAGGAAAAAACACTGACTGGGAAAGGAACTGCACCTGCTCAGCAAAAAGCAGTGTAAGCTTCAGACATGACTACCACTAACCTAGAGGAAAGTATAACTCAGCTGCACACATACCTGATTAAAATAAATGAAATACTGATGGAATATATCAAGTCAAACAACAAAAGGCTGGAAAAATGGGAGCAGCTTTAGACAGATATTCAGATGAGGTGATAAAAATGGCAAAAATCAGAGGTTGAAATGAAGAAAAGGCTTGCTGAATATGAGACTGCACAAGAAGAGATGTTTCAAAAAAGAATAGACTTAGAGGACAGAGCACACAGGGAAAACCCAATGTTTTCTGCTGTTCAATAGAAGCTGGAAGAAACAGACTGTGTTAGTTTTATGAAAGCACAAATAAACAACTGGACTGGTATTCCACAGCAGGAGTTGTTAACTGAAAGGGCACATTGTGTGTATGCTCCAGATCTGGCTATGAGAAGGCAACCTAGACCTTTAATAGTAAAGATGCAATCCTACGAGCAGAAGGAGTTGATTCTGACAAAACTTGGCAGAAGGACAAAGTGCTAAAAGTGGGAGACAGCAGAGTGTTTGTCGAGAATGACTATATATTGTACACAGGCAAAAGAGTAAATGTATTCCACTATTCAGGTAATGTCCAGAAGCAGGCATGAGATTCAAACTGCTGTACCCAGCTATCTTCAAAATATTCTTCCATGGAGGGACAAAATTATTTTTGATGAGGTACATGCTAAGGAAGAAATACAAAAGTTTGTCAAACAAAAAATGAGCTGTGAAACAGAAGGAGATTCTGCTTGTTGTTCTTCTTGTAATAAAGACCACAGAGAGACTGCATCAGTGAAACGTTTTCTAATGTTTCAATGGAAAATGTTTGACAGAAGAAAAAAACACAAGAGTCAACTAGAAGAATCGAAAGTACTCTGAAAATGAAGCAGAGACAGAATCTGAGAGATGGAGATGAACATGAATAAAACCAGTAATTTGGAAATTGACAAATATGGAATTGCAAAGTAATAATTATGTTTGTGATACATGACAGAACAAGAAAATCTGGAGGTATTGGACTTTTTTAACTTTGTTAAACTTGTAGGGGACTCTAAAGCATGCACCCTACTTAATGTCATTAATGTTTAGAAAAATACTTAGGAGAGGGAAAGATAATGGAGAAAGTTAACTTTAAATAAAAAAATCTTAATGGTACTATTTTTCTAGTGCATGATTTTCTTTGCATTCTATAAATAAAGTTTTCTCAGCTATTTTCAAGTATAATGGGAATATTAATGTAAACAGCTGCTCCTGTTTTTTTTTTTTTTTTTTCTTTCTCCGTTCTTCTCTCTTTCTCCTTGTTCAGCTTTAAGAAATGTAGGCAATGCAAAGTAAAAAAAAAAAAAACAGAAAAAGTCTGCTTAAAAGAGCATGACAAAAGAAAAAATTGTGTGCTTTTTCTCATTCTTGCATAGGGGAATAACTGGATTAAGGCTCTTAGCTTGATCTATAACAAGTTTTAAGAGAAAGCAACTAAACAAAAAAGCATATTGAATATTATAAGGTTTTTTTTTCTAGTAAATAAATGTATGCTTTGAAGCAATTCTCTATCTGGTCCTCATGTCTCCAGGAGACAATCTGATAAAGAGAAATGACTAAGAGATAATGTTCTCTGAAAGCATTCAAGAGTTTTCCCATCTGGGAAAGCTATAAAGATAAGACAAAACCAGACATCACTTAGTAGAAGCACAGGCTGCACCATGCATCTTAGCATGGATAGCCTTTCTTTTAGGTTAACTCAAATCTGTCAATGTGGCTGCCAGTTTGGAACATTTGTTCCTATTAGGATGGTAAAACTTCAATATTTGAAGATGTACATAGTTTTGTGTGTTATTAGTAAGTTAATAGGCTTTAGGGGTATTGGTGGTGTCTTTCTTTTTTTTTTTTGTTTGAGGGCTTTCAATAAAAGAAAAAGTTTTGTAAGATGCAACATAGGCTCAAATGGATATGACAAGAAAGAACTGTATAAAAGATCAACCTGCCAAACAATGTATGCATGGAACACAAATGCTGGAACTAGACATTAAAAAAAACTGTTATACATAAAAGGTGGGAATAATAACTTTTTAATACAGTGATGTTTTCTATAATGTCTTTAAATGACAATGGTCTCACAGATAAATATAAACAAAAAAGTAGTGAACTATATTAAAAATGTAGAGTGCAAATAGCTATGTTACAGAAGATACACTTGGAAAGAACTTAACATGTGAATTTGATAAAGAAAGTTTTTCAGGATGCTTATTCAGCAGAATACCTGGGGCAAAGGAAAAGAGGAGCACTTATATTAATTGCAAAAGGAGCTCCAATAGTGATAGAAGAGGATAAAAAAGATAATAATGGTTGATTTGTAGTACTAAGGGGCTACTGGCAAGGGAGGAGGATTGCACTGACAAATTTATATTCCATCTAAAACTGCTATAATGGAGCCTAAGAAAATTCTAGGAGAAATAATCAGCTTTCAGCAAGGAATATTACTTGGAACAAAAAGAATGATGATGTCCAGCAACCAGCCACTATAACACTACAACTTTATTCTAAAATCACATACAATCCAATGACTAAGCGCTTTCGCCAATCATTAGGCTTCATCAGAGTCACTGGGACGTAAAATCCATCCATTTATATACTACCATCAATTAATGTCTAAACCAATCAAACATATTCACTGTATTCAAATCTTCACATTCTTATAAACATAAATAAATATATATATATATATATATATATATAAGTAAATACATACTAAGTAATCTATCTCTAAAATATATATACACATATAAATACTATGTCTCTAAAACTATCTACTATTTACTAAAAACATATATATATATATATATATATATATATATATATATATATATGTGTGTGTGTGTGTGTGTACTATCAACTGTTACTAAATACATAACAAATATTTAACCTTATGCACATTTAGATATATAAGGGAAGAAAATCATAACTTATGTATAGAATCTCATTAAATAATCTAAACTCAGGCTATATAAATGCTAATCTATATACAAATAATAATAATTTATTTATTTATTAATTGATTAATATCCCGCTTAGGGTATAATATTAGCTCTTTGTTTCAATATTGGGGTAAAAGACACCCCTTCATTTAAACCTGGTGATTGTGTGGCATTAAGTCACAGTTGCCACTTAAGCTCTTTGGTTTATACCAAAAGTTTATAATCCCCTCCCCTGTCATTAATAGGGACCCGATCAATTACAAAAAAGATAATTTTTTTAAAATTTTGACAATTTTTACTATGTCCAAAAAGTGCATTGTGTATGTTTCCAGTTTTTATAGCTCTCAAATGTTTGCCTATTCTATCTTTAAGTCTGCGAGTGGTTTTAGCCACGTAGAAAGCCGGACAACTAACGCATGTTGCTACATATACCAACATAATGGTATTGCAGCTACATTTTCCTGGACATGAAATCGTATATTCATGTCCTTGAATGACTACATATGGCCCATCATTTATGTAGCGACAATATCTACAACTTCCACATTTTTACATAAGTGATTTATGCCATATACGTGTTCTTCCTTCTAATATATTTTTAATGTTTTTGCCTCTACTGTATACAACCTTCGGTTGATCCCCCTATCTGCTTTTTGATGTTCTCGTCAAAACATACCTGCCATATATTATTCATCACATCAACAAGTGAGGGGCTTAGTCCATTAAATTTTAAAATGAATGCATCAGGGCCTTCTTTTAACTTGTCTACACTTAGTCTTACTTCTGTTTTTAAGATGGGTTGAAACTATGTGGATCTCTTACCTATAACTTCACGTTTTGTATTTAACATAAATAAAATATACTAGGGAGTGAAATAAAATTAAAGTGGAGTTTAAAAATATGGTTATAAAGTAACAAGAGTTATTTAGAAGGACTAACAAATGTGAAAGTATTGCAAAATAGGGGAAATCTCACAGAACAACAAGAGGATCAACTGCAGAATGCTAAGCGGAAAATAAGGGATTACGTCAGTAATATGCATGAGATTAGAAAAATTGCTGTTAATCAACTGTTTATGATAATAACACTAGAGCACAAAAACATTTAGCACAACAACTCAGGCAAAAGAAAGTAGAAAGGGCTGTCGCCAAACTTAGGGAGCCTATAACAAGGGAGGTAACAAGAGAGCATGTAGAAGTACTAGAAATATTTTGGAAATTCTATGAAAGTCTGTATAAAGCAGAGAAATATGGAAATCAAGAAAAGGTACAAATGGAAATGTTTATGGAAGAATTAAATATGCCAGGGTTAGAGGGAGAGGAGGCTCAATTACTAACAGGACAGGAGGAGATGAGATAAAAATGGTGATCTATAACCAATCTACAGGAAAGTCACCAGGAATAGATGGTATTCCTGTGAAAGTTTGGAAGTTAGGAGGGAAAAAACTGATAAAGATCTGGAAGGTTATGTTTAACAATATTTTAAGAGGAAGAGAAGTACCACCATCCTGGAAGAAAGCAGTGGTAGCTGTAATACCTAAAGATGGTAAAGATCCATCAGATCCAGCTTCATACAGGCCCGTTTCAATATTAAACCATGATTATCAAGTGTTCATGTCGAGAATGGCTAAAAGAATGTCAAAAGTGATGCCAAAATTGACAGATATGGATCAATATGGTTTTGTGGAGGCGAGGCAAACATTTGAAAACATTAACAGAGCACTGATGATCCAGAGGGAAGCAGAATGTTATAAAATACCACTGTGGATCTTAGTCATAGGCGACTCAATTGTGAGACACAAAGATGTTCCTCTCACCAGATCATATTAGGAAAAGGTCAAAGGTCAGCTCCCTGTCAGGTGCCAAGATCCACCACATCACACACACACTCAAGTCTCTCAACAACAGGCACTGTTATGATTCTGTCATAGTCCTATGTTGGTGTGAACGACTTGAGATGCACCTCACTGGACTATATGAAGAGAGACATGACTGAGTTCTTGGATTATGTGTCTCAAGCTTAAGCAGCATTTTACCTTCACCTAGGATGATACCTAAATACAAGCAAAAAATGATTGACTTCAACAATTGGCTTAGTTTCTGGTGTCATTCAAAGGGGATCCAGTATCTGTCAGCCTAGGATGACATGATTGACAGACCTCGATGCTTTGCCAGAGATGGTCTTCATCTGTCAACCCTGGGATTTCGGTTACTGAATAAGGCTCTTGCCATCCCCGTAGTGTCTTTTTTTAGGCAATGTCACAAGAACAAAATTCCAGATGTAAAAATACCCTCTAAAGACAACCTCAAGGTTATGCTGCTAAACCCTAGGAGTCTAAACCAGAAACTGCACTCACTGGAAGCAGTCTTCACCCTGGAAAATGTTGACATTTGTGCAGTCACTGAGACCTGGTTTAAGGCTGTGGACAGCACCCAAGCTATACCAGGTTACATTTCCTTCCATACGTTCAGACCTCACACTGAAGGTGTGAGAACTAAAGGAGGTGGTGTATCAATATTCATTACAGATAAATACACCTCTAGATTGGTTAAACAGCATGATTCCCTTGAATTACATCAGGTGCAATTGACTGTAGGTAAGACCCCTCTACAGGTCATTACCAGCTATAGGACCACTTCCCTGAAGCAGGACATCCACTCAGCCTACTTGGATCTACTTGAGCCAATCAAGATACAACCAAACACCCTGGTTTTGAGTGACTTTAATTACCCATCCACAGACTGGGTAAATTATACATGTTCTAACGCACTTGTTCAAGGGTTCCTGGGCTTTGCTAACTTCAATTACCTGGACCAGTTGGTTGACACACCAACAAGGGTCTCAAACATCCTGGACCTGGTGCTCACCAACATGGGAGACCGCTGCACCACTCCCAGTGTGTGGCCATCCTTAGTGAGATCTGACCACAAATCTGTCTCACTAGAAGCAACTATAACACAAGACCTCTTACAGGATGGCATAAATAGCTTCATAGCCCCTCCACCCAGTGATGGAACAGATACCTATGCTGAATTATACACCAGTGCTTTATACAAGCATCTGTACAATTGTATTGACTCTGCCTTATATGATAGAACTAAAAGCAAGATCTTCAAGAAAAAACAAACCTCCCTGGTGGACAACTGCCATTAATAGACTATGCAACAGGAGAAAGAAATTGCTGTCTAAGAGCAGGAAGGAACAGTCTCAAAATTGGAAACATTCCCTCCTTAACTTAAATAAGCAAATAAGACTCCTAGTGAAGTCCTCCAAAGCTAACTATGAATCCAAATTAGCTTCCCTAAGGCATTCTTTAGTTACATCCATAACCACAAAGGTAAGGTTCGGATTTGTGCTGAATTCGTATTCAGGTATCTACACAATAAAAGTAACCACCCTGGTTTCATAAAGAGAAATATACCGAAAGGGAATATATAAGTGCCAGTAGAATGACCACCGATGACTCTGATTTATTATATGAGTTTTATGTGATAACTAATATGTTCTTGAAAAGAGTGTATGCTATTGAACATCTTAAAAAGACAAAACACTATGTTTTTAGTAATAGGGAAAGGTTGTATCCCCTATTCTTAGGGTTCCATTTCAAAGTAGAATTAATACCCTTGACAAGAAGAAAAATGGCAAGCAAGGTCCAGTGTGTACCTTGGACATGACTGTTGAGTGTATATTTATTAAAGAAATAGTTCAAAAGAACTGGAGAATTTTGGAGGGTAATTCTGATCTGGTAAGTGTATTAGGGAATGAACCTAGGTTTGTTTATAAAAACAAAGACAACATTAAGAATCTTTTGCAACATGACAATACTAAAAAGGATAATATTGTTGATACATCAACAACTAGAAATGGCATGCACAAATGTGGCCACTGCAATTTTTGTAGGTTCATTTCTGAGGGGTCCTTTGTTTCATTGAATCATTTAAATACCACTATTAAAGTACCAGGGTATGTGTCTTGTAGATCACGTGGAGTAGTATGTATCAGTCTCTGTCGTGGGTGTGATGCATTCTATGTCGGTATGACAACCCAGTCTTTGATGGAATGTATAACAGAGCATGTGTATAGCATCAAGACCACGGATGTTAATAATGCATTCTTTAGACATTCCAAGGAGTGTATTAGGTACAAGAAGTTTCTTTTCTCCATTTTAGAAGTAGTTTTATCAGATTTAAGAGGTGTGGACTATAAGAATTTTTTAGAGCAGAGGGTGTCCTTGTAGCAGTCTAAATTGGAAGCTAACAGGAGACCTGGTCTTAATGAATTTATAAATATTAAATGTTTTTTAAAAAATAGGAAATTAAAGGTTTCAAAGTTTGGTGACTGTTAATCTTGTTTTTAATTTAAAATTGTATGAATTGTTGTATCTGATATTGCTTTAATTGTTTTAAATATTTTAATTATTCCAATTATTCAATTATTAATGTAACAGGTTTATTGACTCACTATATATATGGGTTTTGAACATCTTTTTAGTTTTCTGATGAAGTCACTTTGATGAAAGCATTAATTTTTAGTGTGTACGCTAATACAGTTGTGGTTCTTCACCAGCCTTCATTGACCTTCGGAATTCCTGGATTTCCTTGTATAGTTGTTTTATTTCTTGGTTTTCACGTCTTTTTGTGATATAGAAATCTTGTTGGCTGACAGGTTCAGTGAAAACTTCACACCCCTGCCCCCACCACATATACCCCAAAGCATCCCTAACACTTGTCCCCTGCCTAGTATCTCCAAGGAGCAGGTTTTAAATGGCATCTCCAAGACCAAAAACACAGCCTCCATGGGACCAGACAACATCCCAGGATGTGTTCTACATGGGTAAAAACAGGAATTAGCATCACCGTTAAGCATGCTTTTCAATCACAGCCTAAGCACTGGCTTCATCCTGGTGGAATGGAAAACAGCTACTGTCATCCCTTTGCACAATAGGGGTAGATCCACGGACCCCGGGAACTACAGACCCATTAACCTGACCAGCCTTATCTGCAAGGCCATGGACCTTGTTAACAAAGATATAGGAAATCTCCAGATGCTTGACCTTGCCCAGTTTGGCTTTGTCAAGGGGAAATCATGCCTGTTAAGTTTGGTGGATGTCTTCGAGAAAGTCACCAAAGCCCTAGATGAGGGCAAATCTGTGCATACGGCCTACCTAGACTTAGCCAATGTGTTTGAATCAATCTGCCACTCAGGTATCATTGGTAAACTCACCCAGCTGGGTATCAATCATATATTGTCAGGTAGGTTGCAAACTGGTTCACTGATAGAACTCATACGGTCAAAATAGGGGACTCCATCTCCTCCAGGCAGAATAGTAACCAGTGGTGTTCCACAGGGATTGGTTCTGAGACCCCCTACTGTTTGTAATCTGCTTGTCTGAAGTATAGGCTAAAACTAAAAGACTGTGGTTGATAAAGTTTGCCGATGACTGCAACTGGGAGTGATCACTGAAACCCCTAGCGATGTCAATATCCTGCAAGAAGGTCTCAAGCAGACTTATGACTGGTGCCAAAGTCATGGTCTTAAACGTAATGCAAAAAAATGCATTATCATCCCCTTCAGCAAGGGTGATGCTCCTGCAAACTACCAAATCAATAGCAATACCCTAAGCATACAGTCAGTGGTGAGTGATCTGGGCACACAGGTTGACAGCAACCTTAACTTCGATCACCATGTCTCCACAGTGGTAAGAATGGCATTTTATATTGCTCATCTTATAAGTAAGGGCATTGCCTCCAGAAAAAAAGAGGTTATAACCCCCTGTACTCTTCCCTCATCAGGCCAATAACAGAGTACAATGTTCCCTTTGGTATGTTCCTTTCCAAACACCTGCAGCAATTGGAGAGACCACAAAGGTTGCTTATGAAGAAAATTCAGAGTCTTCAAGATCTGTCTTATACAGGCAGACTGAAATCATTGTCACTTTACTCTGTGTCATATAGACTGCTCAGAAGTGACCTGGGCCTTGACTACAGAGCAATATCTGACCCAGATTTAATGGAAATGCTGCACATTCGCAAGTCAAATGGCACACAGGTCACTCACTCAAAGTATCTTAACCTGGTAAGTGACATCAACACAACTTGCTGGAGAGACAGATTTGTCTCACAGAGGTTGCCACACCTTTGGAACAAGCTTCCTATTCATGTTAAACAAAGCCCCTCATTGGCCCTATTTAAGTGCAATTTGGATGACTGGATGGGTAATCGGAAATTCACCCGAGGGGTTCAACCTGTGTCCCTCTTAGACAGGGGCAATAGGTGCTGATTTTAGTGTCTGTTTGAACCAGACACCCTTGGGAACACGGGTTGAACTTGGCTAGGCTTGTATTAGCCTAGTAACCTCCTATGAGCCTAATATCTTATGTTGTTGGTGGGTAGATGGATGGATATATGGTGATGACAACTTTCTGCTGAGTTTCCAGAGCCTTCTGCAGCAGCAGTAGAGTGGCCCAGTGCTGCCTATCTTATCACAAAAGTCAGATGCACACCACTTGTCATTTTTTGCTTTTATGGCACAATAGCAATAACCAGGATGCATTTTTGCTGTCTCCACATGCTGTTTGTACTTCCAGCCAGGGATCCTTGTCAGACTTACAGGGCTTCCTCAGACCCAGCCCTGATGGATATGTTGCACATGCACAAAACAAATACCCAGTAACACTAGAGCCAAACTAAGCTTGGGACACAGTACATACTGGAGAAACAAATATGTGTCCCAAAGATCCTCACACTAAGGAATAGGCACCCATCCATGTAAAACAGAGGTCATCCCTGGCTCTATTCAAACAAAACCTTGACAACTGGATGGGAAATCGTATATTTACCCTCAGTCTAGCCCCAACATCCCTCATGGACAGAGGCCGTCATTAAGAAAAGTATTATCCTAACAACCCTCCTACAAATCCTTAGCTGCCCACCTACTAAAATGCCCCCATATGATACTTGCGACCCAAATGGTTTGGGGTGTGTGGCTAGGCTTGTAATAGCTCTAGTGGTCATTAGCCCTGTAGCAACCTATGAATGGTAGGAGAAGGCTGAAACTTGCTTTTCATATTATGTTAGTTATTGCAGCAAGCAAGATACTGGATGAGGCAGCCTTGTCCATTTAGATTTTTAGCGCTTCATTCTGATTTCTTTGTGGCCATTTTACATTAATTAACAAGCCAGTACATTTGCCAAGGGTTGCTACTATTTATGCTGTTGGCTTTAGGCACTTCCTCTCCAATCAGTTTCAGTTTTTACTTGTATGTATTTTATAAATTGCATTTTATATGCGATGCCATGATATTTTTATTAGCAGAGTTAAGGAAAAAGTAGCTGTAATAGTACTGTCCCAGTGAATACTTTATGTAAAACATGAAGCATGTCAGAATAAAACAATACACAGTAAAGCAATTTTTGTAGCAATCGTACTAACCAGAGACTTAGCTAACTTCAGTGAACCAGGGATAAACAAACACTACCTAGTTATTTTAAGGCTACATTTTTTTTGCTTGGTTCATCAAAAAGCAGTCATTTTGGCCAAAAATTGAATAATCTCCCTCACCACCACCCCCAGCAAACACTCTCATTTAGACTGTTATTTCCGTTATGTATTGCTGTCACCGTTACCCCCTTTCACAATCATTAATCATCATTTGCCAGTCAAAAAATGCTAAAACATGTTCTGCTCCATTTCTTAAAGCAAGCTCCAGCATATGATTGGCATCCTTATTTGTAATAGAATACAAGTGTCAGTTTATCATTTAATCCACATTATGTTTTTCTGACTGTGAATCTAGCAACATGCACCACATCTGTTGCATTACAGATACGAAAACTAGGATATAGTTAACACATTTACACATTAAGCTATTTTATATATTTATTAATTTGGGTTTGTGATCGTGATCCTTGAAGAACTTTTCCGACAACAAACAAAACAGAATAAAATGACTAGGTAGTTACTTGCTTACTTTGTGCTATCGCAAGAGAAAGGATAGCAAACACTTAGAGATAGTTAAACCACAGGCATACTGTTAGCTCCATCATGTTTATAGTCATACTTTTAGATGGACAGATTGCTTTCAAAGAAGGCAAGAAAGGAATGTCATATGACTAAAGAGAATGGAAGGGGAAATTCTTAGAAGGTATATCATGCGTAAAGCACATCGTGCATCTAGAGAACAGATGTTAGGACAGAGAGCACTGAGGAAGTTATTGGATTCTTCACCATCTTTAAGGTGGTTAGGGTAGGCTTACCATACGTTAGGATTCTAGATGAAGAAGGCCTTTTCTTCAGAAACTAATTTGTGGAGAGAAATGGAAAGAAATTTCTGGGAATGTTGAGAGATGCAGATAATACAAGGATATCTATACTAGGAAATAAGTCCTTATCCCATTACTGGAGTATGCATGGCTAGTAATCCCTACCAGCTTTTTTACCCAAACAAAAATCTGCAAATTGCAATCAATAAAACCTGCTGGCTTATGGACAGTTGTCTCAGAATGAAACAGTACTGTATTTCCTTACATAAAGTTGGCAAAGTCTCTGTCCCTAGCATAGCATTTTTACTCAAGTGTCCTGCAATACTTCATGTTCTGATTGGCCCCTCTCGCTGTGCAGTCAGAATCTAGGCAAGATGGTAGCCTGTAGATTTCTTTGTTCCTGAAACATTTCACAGCATTGACTGTCTATGCCTGCACACTCTTTGGAAAGCTACACAGTGGCATTCTCTGTAATTGGACTCAAATGTTTGAATTACATTTCCCCCACTATAAAGCCTCAGCCCACCAGAGATAGTCTCCCCTCAAGCCTGAAACCCAACTTACTGAATAAAACTATATGGTATTGTATACAATCACCATTTAAATTACATAATTACTAATATACATACATACATACATACATACATGCACACAATGTGGAACATTAAATTCAGTAAAGACACCAGTCTTAGAAACAATGTGGTTTGTTATGCAAAAAATGCAGGTTCTTCCAAAATAAAAAGTCTTCTGTCGTAACACGAGTTCATATCAAGTACCTTCAATGCCTTCCCATATACTTGGCTTATAGTCTCTTTCACGTGTGTGCTTTCTCTCTCTCTGGTAGCCTCCCAGTATTTCTGTCTTCTAAATTCCTACAAAGAAACAATCTGCAGCTTCCTCAGCGGGGCTTCTTCCATATCTTCCTTTACTTCGGCTGTCTGTCCTTCACTGCTGTTGATCCAAACATCAGATCTGCCTCCAAGAAGGGCAAACAGACCTCTAAAGTGACTTTCCTCGGCCCTTATTTTATACAGCTTTAAGTGCTTCATTAAGTAAACCTGTTGCAACTAATACAGCAAAAGTTTGTTGCTCTCTTAAAAAAACATGCACACTATTGTAAAGAAACATTCCTACTTAAAGTACCAGTGTTTCATTTACAACAAATCCACTATAACCATTGTATATACATTATTTACTCTCCCTATTTACAAACTTTTGGGTCACTTGTACTTTCCAGTTTGTTAAATGACCATTACATCAACCATCAAATCCTTGAGACCAATACATAGAATGCTATTCCATCAGAAACAGGCTTTAACATGAGCCCTGCAGAGGGACTAAGCCCTGTCCTCTATGTAGTACCCAGTCAATGAAAACAACATTTAATTATTAGGCTTGAAGTTCTGATATTTGAGCAATGGGCAATTCAATGAAGTGTATCACAACCATGTGTGTGTGTGTGTGTGTGTGTGTGTGTGTGTGTGTGTGTGTGTGTGTGTGTGTGTGTGTGTGTGTGTGTGTGTGTGTGTGTGTAAGCCATCAACTGTAATAATCCTGAATATGAAGTAGTATTTTAACTGCGAGCAATAATTACCTGCAATGTAGTGAACTAATTGCTTATGTATCTGTTGATTTTTTGGTTTCATGTAACTAATGTGTAGTTGAAATGTGCACTTGTATCCTATACAGCCAGCAGTTAAATAAACAGATAACAAGAGGCAGTCCCTGAGGAAGAGAACAGCAGACATCATGGTGAATCACTTTATGAGGAAGGTACCAAGCAGGTAAACAGTCCTCAAACTCACAGGCAGCTACTGAATCCTTTTAAAAATAGCGTTGCAATGCTCCATTCTAGATGAATGGGGGTATTTAGGAAGATATCATTTTGTAAGGTTTGCAGCCTTGCTGCATTATCAGCAGAGAACTATGTAGTCAGGGGGGCATATTTTATAAAGTTCATCCAGCACTAAACGGCATAACAGCAAGTAAAGATAATGAATAACAAAGACTAATAAAAATAAATAAAATTGATGCCTTCATAGTGACATTTAAGGTCAGATAGCTAGACATCAGTAAATGGTTAGGTGAAGGAGGTAAGCACAATTTATAGATAATTTATATTATAGATTCACACTGAAGAATCCCAGCAATGAAATGTCAGTCATTTCATCAAGCTGAAGGAGACATTCCTGACATTGTTCCAAGTATGACAGCAACAGAGATGCAGACCATGCAGTCTCTCAAACAGTCAAATAGAGGATCATGGGTAGGTCTCTGATCATAACCAAATTGTTATACATTGAGAAACAGATGTTAAGAAATTTACCCTGAGAGCAAAGCAAAGCCAAAGACGTGAATCTTGACATCCATTTTGAGAACATCTATCTATGGAGTTATTCCTACTCCATTTGCTTCTAGGTACAGATAAATAAAAAAAAATATGGGAACACTAAGTGTGCTACAGCTTAATGTAATACAGCTTTAAAAAGCTGTAGCATCCACTTAAACCTTTAGCTGCACTAATGTATGAGATACAAATAAAAAAACTGTAAGGGCACAAAGTATTTTACAGCTTTGAAAGCTGTAATACACTTGGCACTGTCCCATAGACAGTGGCTAGAATTGAACTATATATCTGAACTTCTGCCAGCTTTAAAAGCTGTAATGTACTTCATGCTGCCACACACACAAAAAAGAAGGATATTACAGCTGCTATGAATTAGACCATAGCATGACAGAAATCTGCTTAACACATTTGTTTCATTCAGAGAATAATTGTAGCATGCAATGCACTGTATGTATGGGGGGTTATACCCCCAGGCTTCTGTTGAAAAGAGGTAGTTTGCCAAGTCAGACTGTCATGGTAAACAAATGCAAATAAATAAACTTGTAAATAAATTACTGAGAAAGCAAACCACATACTCAGGTGCATACACTGAAAAGTATTGTTTTGAACTGTACTGCTAAATGTTATTTTCATAAGTAAGGAAATCTACTGTACTGTACAGGAATGTCAATGGAATTTGAACAAAAGGTTTAAGAATGCTCAATGTGAAATACATATTATAATAACAATACAAGAGAATAAACTATTCCGTATTTAGTTCAAGGAAAGCTATTGAATGAAATCAGAATACGGATATTGACGTTCATAGGTTCATAGGTTCATAGGTTGGTACTAGGCTATCGGCCCTAGGGCCTATACAAGCCTAGCCATAACAATTCCCTGGATATTTCTTCCCACAATATTTACTTCCCTGGACCCCTGTCTAGCAGGGCAACTGACGTGATCCCCGAGGTGAATTTCCTATCTCCCATCCATTCATCAAGGTTCCTTTTGAAGAGGGCCAAGGAGGTGCTCTGCTTGACATGTATGGGCAGTCTATTCCAGAATATGTGGAGCCTCTGGGTCAGGAACCTATCCCTGCAGCATGTTTTGCTCATTGTGATGACAAGGTTTAGATCCCTGGAGCATGTGGCTCTGAGGGATTGGGATTTATTTAAGCGGAGCATGTCCAACAACTCAAGGTTTGACATGGCCTTGTATGTTAAGCAGAGATCACCTCTGAGTAGACGATATGCCACAGGGTATAGCTGGAGTTTTTTTAGATGGTCAGCATAGAGCATCTGCTTTAGGCCTGTGATTCTTTTAGTGAGGTATTTCTGCGGCCTTTCCAGTTGTTGCAGATGTCTTGTGAGGTACATACCAAATGGGGCATTGTACTCTATAATGGGTCTAATGAGGGATGAGTACAGTGGGACAATGACCTCCTTTTTTCTGGATGAAAAGCCCTTAGTGATGAGGTGTGCCACATATAAGGATTTCCTAACTGTTGTGGCGATGTGGTTATCGAAGGTGAAACCACTGTCTACCTGCGTCCCTAAGTCTCTCATCACATTTTCGGTGTTTAGTGTACTGCCACCTATGTGGTAATTCAGGGGTACATGTTTTTTTCCCAAAGGGGATAACTATACATTTTTTGGCATTAAGCTTGAGCCCATGGCTCTGGCACCAAGCATATGTTTCTATAAGGCCCTTTTGTAGAATATCCACATCATTTGGGGATTCAATAATGGCTCCCAGTTTGCAGTCATCTGCAAACTTTGTTAGACAGAGTCCCTTAGTGTTGGCCTGTACTTCAGAGAAGTAGATGCCAAACAAGAGCGGTCCCAGGACTGAACCCTGAGGTACTCCACTTGTCACCTGTTTGGAGCTGGATTTGGAGTCGGCTACTTTTACAATCTGGGTTTTCTCAGTAAGCCAATTGGCAACCCATTGAATGTCGTAGGGATGTATGCCCAGCTTAGTAAGTTTATCTATGATTCCAGAGTGGGGGATGGTGTTGAAGGCCTTGGTGAGATCCAGCTAGGCTGTGTGGACCACCTTACCCTGGTCCACAGCTTTGGAGACTGATTCAAAGAAGTCAATCACGTTCAGGAGACATGATTGGCCCTTCACGAACCCAAACTGGATGATATGTGTGTAGATCATTATTCCAAGTTTCCTGATCGTGTGATATTAAAAGACACTTTAAGTAATTGTGAATGAATGAGCTTAAAGATGTATTTCCAAGACTTGGAATACAGTGCCATCAGATAATGATCTACAATATGCAAGTATGCAATTCAGGAGATTTTTCAAAAAGATGAAAATTGTAACAAGTGATTTCTAGTGCAAAGGTTCCACAGTCAAATGGGAAAATAAAAGGAGAGTTTGTAATGGAAAGACTCATTAACAAAAGTCAGAACGTTATCAGTCCGTTATGTAATTTTACAATCATCTCTCTCTCTCTCTCTCTCTCTATATATATATATATATATATATATATATATATATATATATATTTTTTTATTTTATTTTATTTTACATTTGTTAACCAGGATAGTCCGACTGGATGTATGTCCATTTTCAGCGGAGGCCCGGGGAGAAAAGCTCCAAGGGTAAGCAGATACAGCATTAAATAATACCAGCATTACATATTACAAACAGACTATTTACAGAGATTACATAAGTAAGCAAGTTAAACAAGTTCCACAGGTTACAGTTAATCCTGAGCACAAGAACATGAAACAGGGACCAGCACTTGACTCCGTGGAACACAACCAGCCACAAACGAATTTACCTAGGTTTCGTCTTTAATCAGACTTCTTCAGAATACAAATGACTAAAAAACCAAGTACAACCTTACACACTTAAATAGAAACAGGACATGACATCATTAATTGATTGATAAATTGATGAACATCTCATTAACTTAAAGTGAACTAAACACACTAATACAATAAAAAAGTACTGTATAGTGAATCATGTGCAGTACTAAATTTAAAATCAAAAACATATAACATACATTTAATAAATGCATCAGTTAAAAAGCCTTTTATCCAAGAATGTGCTTTAGTTTTAAAATAGGGGCAATGGTGATGTAATCATTAATGCCAGGAAATACTATGGCATTCAGTTCAATTGCCGGCTCATTCCACTGATGTCAAGGTGAAGATCAAGGCCCTTCCCCTGTACATCCATAACCACCTGTTGAATGACACAACATTTAAATGTATGCCCACTGTTTGATTCAATATGCCTATACAATGCATTCGTTTTTTTCTTTAATCTTATATCTGACTGATGCTCCATTATACGATCTCTAAGGGCTCTACTAGTTTTACCAATATAGTATGCTGGACATTGACCACATAGTGCTACATACACCACATTCTTGGTGTAACAGTCGAAATGTCCACTGAGCCTAATGGAAACACCATCTACACTAAACTTAGAATCTGTAGGACATATCAAGGAACACACACTACATCTACCACATTTAAAATTACCTATGTTCTTCGCAGTGGATGTACTAGCGTTAGCTCCCTTCTCTAACAATTGCTTGAATGATTGTGCCTTTCTAAATACACATTTAGGGGGACCACCTAACTTTTCACATACTAACCTGTCAAGTCCAAGTAATTTCCAATTAGTAAGCACTATGTCCCTAATATAAGGTGCATCAAATGAATAAGTGTCAATGAAGTAAATACCACATTCCTGCCTCACCTTATATCCATACTGTCCACAGCTGCTCCACATTCCTGCCTCACCTTATCCATACTGTCCACAGCTGCTCCACATTCCTGCCTCACCTTATCCATACTGTCCACAGCTGCTCCACATTCCTGCCTCACCTTATCCATACTGTCCACAGCTGCTCCACATTCCTGCCTCACCTTATCCATACTGTCCACAGCTGCTCCACATTCCTGCCTCACCTTATCCATACTGTCCACAGCTGCTCCACATTCCTGCCTCACCTTATCCATACTGTCCACAGCTGCTTCACTAAATGCAAGTTCATTGATGTCCATAAGGACGGTGTCATCTGTACCTATTGTTGGGGTCTCATTGTTGAATCTCCCCTTTAATAAAGCCCAGTACATACCATTTGCTCTCTTTTGCTTAACTTCATCAGCTATAACCTTACACATCATCTCAGGGTATCCTCTCCTTATAAACATGCCCATAATGAATTCAACCTCCCTCAAAAAATCCAACTCGCCACTAGTCATTCTGGCAGCCCTGACCATCTGACCTTTCACAATAGCTTTTTTCTGATGGTCAGGGTGCCAACTAGAATAACTAAGATACGAGTTTGAAAAGGTAGCTTTTCTATGAATAGCAGAGATAAAGGTATGCTCAATAGGATCAATTTTTAAATTGACATCTAGGTATATAATTTCCTCTTTACTAAAGGCATGGGTGAACTTTAAAAAATATACTGTATTGTTGATGTACTCCATAAAGCAATTAACTTCTTCAACATTACCATCCCACACTATAAACAAATCATCCAAAAAACGAGTATAATGCCAGATTTTAGACTTAAACCTGCTTGCAAAAACATATTCCTGCTCCCAAAATGACATGATGTAGTTGGCATAAATGGGAGAACAAGCCGCCCCCATAGCCACACCTGTGACTTGCTTGAAATATAAACCTTCAAAGAAAATGAAGTTATTATTTAATACTGTCTCCATTAATGTTATGAGTAAATTAATACGATCCTGATCATATAAGCCAGTTTTGAAAAGCTGCCGCTCCAACCATTCTAAACCAATGCCATTGGGTATAACAGAAAAAAGATTAACAACATCGATAGTAACCAAAATCGTATTATCACTAACTTCTACAGTCCTTAGCTTTTCCAAAAACTGCCAAGATCCTTGGTGATGTAATCAAATAACTTAATCCCTTTTTGTAGCTGATAATCCAGAAATTTACTTATGAAACAGGTCTTACTGCGTTTCCCATCAACTATGGGTCTAAACTTGAGGTTATCCAACCCTTTATGTATCTTAGGGATTCCAAAGATGCTACTCACCACAGGATATTCATTGTTGATATAAGAATACTCCAACTCATCAATTTGCCCTTGCATTAGCAAGTCTTCCACTAGCAAATTCACTTTAGCATAAGCAATATTAACTTGATTTAAACTACTTTCCTCGTACGTGTCACTATTTAACATAATCAACATGTGATTGATGTAATCATTCCTATCCATAATCACTAGACCACTACCCTTGTCTGGCTTCATGAACCTAATAGGCTGATCTTTAACCAGTTCATTTAATAGGACATGTTCTTCCCTAGTTAAATTATTTGCCTTACTAAATGCGTCTAATCCACTTCCTGACTTACTCCTATTAATGTATTCTCTTATAGCAAGCTCACAAACTTTTTCAAACAAGCCCACAGTATTGTTAGAAGGAGGCATGAATTTACTAGGCTTTCTTAAAACAGCCGTTTGCCCACCAGGAGTGTCATGAAACATCAATTTCAAATTCATTTTTCTTGTTAATAACTTCAAATCAATCAAAATATCACTTAAGTTACCTCTCACTAGTGGAACAAAGGTAGATCCCTTTGAAAGTATCTCAACATGTCGTGAATTGATGACCTTATTTGAGTAGTTATAAACTTTGTAGTCACCATAGTTATTACTTACTACAAAAGGGTTACTAATACACCCTCCGCTGACCATTTTCAATTGTTCCTCTGCTATTTGAATCAAGCATTCAATTCCCTCATGACTGCTTGAATCCACCGGACCCATAGATGGTCCTATACATTTACTAGCATTATCAATAATTACATCTTTATTTGGACTTAAAGATAAGGGAGTCGGATAAATACTTAAATCAGCATTAAAGTCATACTCCTCCCTGTAACCAGAGAATACCAATGAGCTGAAACTGCCAACAGGTGCCTGACCTGTACTAGAAATTATAAAAGGTTCTAAATCTCTACCACTTAAAATTAATGCTACAGCGTCTTTTTCACTAAGGCTATTCAAAATAGTTTTTTTCCCCGTGTTAAAATTCACTTTAGGCTCAACTTTCATACTATGTGAATATGTACATTCACCACTAATATCAGGATCAACATATTTCTCACAAAATGTTACAGTGTTACCAGCAACATCAGGATGACCTATTGACTGATGCCCTTCAGTTAAAAGTGCATTCATTTTACTCGTATTCACTTCAGTGACAACTGTGGGAACATAAAAACGTTCCCAACCAGTAGTGGAATATTTTTCAATATTTGCGCTGGAACCAACAGTGCTTGAACCAATATTTAAATCAATATTAGGCTCAATCAGCTCACCATCAATCAGGGAAACCGATGAACCAAGTTGAAAATCCAACGTTTCACTCATGCAAGATACCTCATTAAATTTTGCAGTTGCGCCACTAGATGGCAACATCTTGTACACATTATCATCATGCACTTCTACACATAAATCCTCCCAGTAGATAAAATTACCCCAAACCCTTCATTTGAATCATTAAAGTGCTCAGTTACAGTACAGACATCAAAATCGTCTGACAAATAGTCAGTAAAGTCCCCCATATGCGCATCGCTGATTTTGTTGTACACCAGTTCATCACAAGGCTCATAAACACGAAAGTCAATGTCAATACCTTCCTTACGAGAAGCCCCATTGGAAACGCCTACCCCTTTTGTACTCACGTTAACATTAGTGGTACGAAAACCAGTCTCAGTCAAAAGGTTTAAATTACCACCATTACACCCATCTACATAAATTAAATCCTCTCCAAACCGAAAACCAGTGGTACCAACGTAATTCTCAAGGTGCTTTAAAAACTCAGAAACCTCACCTTCATTCGAAACCGGACTATTAATGTTTACCTCCTCCACTCTGTCCGATTGCCATTGTGCTGTTGCTGGGCATAAAACCTTCCTTTTGGCCTTGCACCCTGCTTCTGAAAATCACTTACTTCGCCACCTCCTTGGCGCTGATTTTCTTGACTCTGCCCCTTGATCCTCTCCGAACGCCTCGGACCTCCTTCTAAAGGGAAACCCTCATCCACCATACGCGTATTTATACCACCATCCGTTGTCGTCACTTCCTCTTCCCCATCCAGTTCACGATTAGTTGAACAAACTCTCCCAGAGCAGTTTCCTTCTGAAAGCGGATATACTTTATTGTATCTGTATTCATTGGTGTCACGCACAATTTTATGAGATTTCCTCTCATAAATGACAGCACAATGTGAGTCAACACTCGCTAGCAGGTTGCTATAATTAATGAAATAGTGTTCAAAGTTCAAATCTGTAGTAATTTTTTCATTTGCACCCTCCAACTCAACCAAATACTTAGCGATTGACTGGTCATTATGCTTAATGATGATGTTCATAAGCTCAAACCCTGCTCTGTCATATAGCTTATGAACCTCATCTAACATGTCTTTTTTACCCTCGATCCCATTAGGATACTTCCAAGCACGTAAACCCCGAGGGACCAAGCCCAAATCAATGTTCTTTTGCAAGTAGCAGTTTTCAATTTGTAACTTTTTTAGTGCAAACAACTTCTTTTCAAAGTCTTTCAAGCGCTCTACTAAGGGCTTGAAAACAGCCCTCCCTGTGTTGAGCACTACACCATTCTGCTGAAAATTGTATTGATTTACCTTCCATCTCATGACATCCATTACTCCTGTATTTTCCACTCTATTTTTGTCTCCTATTAACGAATTTTGAGCCTCCACTCCAGTGTTCACCTCAGGGAGGCTGGGACCAGAACCTTCAGCCACCATACCTCTGGTAGCCACAGAACCAAGCTGAATATCTGTGGTCCCCAAGGAGTTACTAGAACCACGTCCACTCTGTTGTCTTTCTACTAGTTGCTTAATTTGCACAGTGTGCTCAGCTAGCTGCTGGTTGATACGCTCCAACAGACCCAAAATGTCTGGTCCAGAACCACTAATCTCCATTACTATAACAAAGAACAAGTCCACCAGAACATGAAACAGGGACCAGCACTTGACTCCGTGGAACACAACCAGCCACAACGAATTTACCTAGGTTTCGTCTTTAATCAGACTTCTTCAGAATACAAATGACTAAAAAACCAAGTACAACCTTACACACTTAAATAGAAACAGGACATGACATCATTAATTGACTGATAAATTGATAAACATCTCATTAACTTAAAGTGAACTAAACACACTAATACAATAAAAAAGTACTGTATAGTGAATCATGTGCAGTACTAAATTTAAAATCAAAAACATATAACATACATTTAATAAATGCATCAGTTAAAAAGCCTTTTATCCAAGAATGTGCTATAGTTTTACCACTATTCATTTGATGCACCTTATATTAGGGACATAGTGCTTACTAATTGGAAATTACTTGGACTTGACAGGTTAGTATGTGAAAAGTTAGGTGGTCCCCCTAAATGTGTATTTAGAAAGGCACAATCATTCAAGCAATTGTTAGAGAAGGGAGCTAACGCTAGTACATCCACTGCGAAGAACATAGGTAATTTTAAATGTGGTAGATGTAGTGTGTGTTCCTTGATATGACCTACAGATTCTAAGTTTAGTGTAGCTGGTGTTTCCATTAGGCTCAGTGGACATTTCGACTGTTACACCAAGAATGTGGTGTATGTAGCACTATGTGGTCAATGTCCAGCATACTATATTGGTAAAACTAGTAGAGCCCTTAGAGATCGTATAATGGAGCATCAGTCAGATATAAGATTAAAGAAAAAAACGAATGCATTGTATAGGCATATTGAATCAAACAGTGGGCATACATTTAAATTTGGTGTCATTCAACAGGTGGTTATGGATGTACAGGGAAGGGCCTTGATCATCACCTTGACATCAGTGGAATGAGCCGGCAATTGAAACTGAATGCCATGGTATTTCCTGGCATTAATGATTACATCACCATTGCCCCTATTTTAAAACTAAAGCACATTCTTGGATAAAAGGCTTTTTAACTGATGCATTTATTAAATGTATGTTATATGTTTTTGATTTTAAATTTAGTACTGCACATGATTCACTATACAGTACTTTTTTATTGTATTAGTGTGTTTAGTTCACTTTAAGTTAATGAGATGTTTATCAATTTATCAATCAATTAATGATGTCATGTCCTGTTTCTATTTAAGTGTGTAAGGTTGTACTTGGTTTTTTAGTCATTTGTATTCTGAAGAAGTCTGATTAAAGACGAAACCTAGGTAAATTCGTTTGTGGCTGGTTGTGTTCCACGGAGTCAAGTGCTGGTCCCTGTTTCATGTTCTGGTGGACTTGTTCTTTGTTGTAATAATCCTGAGCACAAGTCAGGATTAAATTAAATTACACAGTAAACTGGTTAACAGATTTTTACACATTCTAGAGAGAGTTAGCCAGGCTTGATACGTTGACATAGCCAGTTAAGTGACAAATGTTGTTTGAGTCTAGTTTTAAATTGACCTAAGGTAGAAAGTAAGGTAATATCAGCTGGAAGAGAGTTCCAGGATCTACTTACAGAGTTTGCAAAGAGAGAATCACCGGCTGTGTTATTAATTTTGTTAGTCTGAATTAGTAGTTTGTTAGAGGATCGAAGCAGCATAGGATTGTTATAGAGGGTGATAATATTTTTAAGTGCAGGAGTATTGTCTGGATTATAGAGGATTTTATAGGCCATAATCAGTTGCTTATACTGGATTAGGCTGGGTAGTTCAAGCCACCCAAGCTGATTTAGATTGATGCAATGATGTGTCCTAAAAGGCAGCCCAGTGGCAAACCTGGCAATGTGGTTGTAGCAAATTGAGAGTTTGTTAAGGACAGTCTTGTTTAAATTTGAGAGTAGAGGAGATACATACAGAAAGGTTGAAAGAAGGTGAGAGTGAGCTATGGCAATTTTAGCTGGAGGGGTTAGGAAGGCTTTTATTCTGTAAAGTGACCCCAGTTTTTTATTGATGATTTTGATAGTTTGGTTAACATGTAGGTCAAATTTTAGATTATTGTCTATGATGACACCTAATAGTTTTGTAGATGGGTCAGGGGAGATTATTGTGCCATTATTTGATTTTATGGTAAAGGTGAAAGCGGTAGACCTACGTGCTAGTGAAAATAACAGCATTTTAGTTTTTTTGGGATTTAGGATCAGACGATGTTCAGAAAGCCAGTTTTCTATTGTATTAAAGGTGGTCTGGGTAGCTGACCATAACTCTACTGGAGATGTGGCTGAGCAAATCAGAGTAGAGTCATCAGCATATTGGATACAGCTGACTTTTGGGATGACAGTATAAAGGTCGTTAATGAAGATGGAGAACAGCAAGGGCCCTGGTATAGAGCCTTGTGGTACTCCAAGGGTGTTAGGTAGAAGGTTAGAGAGTTTGTTCTGCCAGAGGACAGCTTGCTGTTGACCATTCAGGTAGGATTGAAACCATTGGAGGGCTCCAGTATCTAGACAGAATGTTTGCAGGGTGTGGATTAAATGTTGGTGATCAACCATATCAAATGCCTTGGAAATATCCAAAAAGAGGGCTGAGGATATATAATTATTGTTGCGATTATGGTTTATGGTGTTAGTAAAGGCTAGGAGGGCTGAAGTAGTGCTGTGATGAGGACGGAAGCCATGCTGAGTGTCTGCCATAAGGCGATTTTGGATTAGGTGGTGCATGAGTTGTCTATGAATACATTTTTCCATAATCTTTGCAAGTGGAGAGAGTATAGCTATTGGCCTATAATTGGAGAATTCAGTAGAGCTGCCTTCTTTGTGAAGTGGGATTACATAGGATATTTTCCAGATGGTGGGAATTTTAGCTTCTTCTATGGTTCGATTAATTAGTATTGAGACGGGGTAAGCAATAGCATCAGATGATTTTTGTAGGTACTCGGCAGGGAGTTGATCAGCAGAAAGTGTAGTGGGTTTTAATTTTTTGATCAAGATAAGTGAAGTGGCGACTGGTTGGAAGCTGAACGCGAGTAGGTTTCTAGGGGTGCTACTTTCAGGACCAGGGGAGCTAGGAGATAGTTGGCTAGCTAGGGCTTGAATTGTCTCAGTAAAGAATTGGTTAAAACTATCAGAAACATCTTCAGGGGTTTTATCAATAGTAGCAGCAGGGATTGGGGTTGAAGTTTGTCCAGGATGTAGTAGATTATTTAAACCTGCCCAAAACTTCTGAGGGTTATTTTGATTTACTGTCTGTAAATTACAGTAGTATTGTTTTTTGTCTTGTAAAATTGATTTTTTGGTTTTGTTCCTGGATTGCCTGTATTTAATGTGATCTTGAAGGTCTTTAGAAGAATGACATAAAACCCATGCTTTGTTTCTAAGGGTAATTTTGAGTTTAGACTCTATAGAAAGCCATAGTGCAGTTTTTGCCTTGGTTCTCTTTGAACGAACAGGTGCATGCAAATCAAGGATCTCAAGGAATTTGTTGTTAAAGTATGCTACTGCTTCCTCTAAGGGGAGGTGTTTTAGAACAGACCAATTACATGAGTTTAGTTCTTGTTGGAATTTGGCAGGGTCAAAGTTTTTATTGTTTCTAACCTTTCTGAATAAGGGTTGTTGGGAATTAATGGTTTTGTGCTTAATTACATATGTGAGAAGGTGCTCGCTTAGGCCATTAAGGAGGGTACCAGAGGTGTACAGTTGGGGGTGACTGTTTATGAGTACCCAGTCAAGCATACTTTCTTTTTGGTTGGGTTTACCTAGCCTGGTAGGGGTGGATATGATTTGTGTAAATGCATGCAGGTTAATATGGGTGGTTGGGGATTGTGAGGAACAGGTGCCCCAGTCTATGTTAAAGTCTCCAAGTAGTAGGGTTTCTTGGGGGTAGTGACATGATAGCCAGTGCAGGATATCTTGAAATGTAGATATATTGTTACCTGGGGGAATGTACATACAGATGATATTAATGCATTTATTTTTATTAAGTTGCAATTTGGTGGCAAGAATCTCTGAGTTATTAATCTGAGGAGGTTGTATTACATCTATGGTGACATTCAACTCAGATTTATAGAGTACAGCTACCCCACCCCCCTTCCTCGAAGCACGATCCAGCCTGTGTATGTTGTACCCTGGTGGTAACACTTCATTGTCTTTAGTGTTAGGTTTTAACCAGGTTTCAGATAAACAGAGAATCTCAGGGGAGTGGACATCCAAAAGTGCATGCAATCCATGCACCTTGTTATTAATGCTTCTAATATTGAGATGACAGACTAGGAGAGAGTTAGTTGACCTATTAATTGTAGGTTTGTAGCTTAGATTGCAAGTAGAGGGGGTATGTGTATCTGAAGTGAGTGGGCCAGGGTTGGGGTGAATATCACCACCAAGTATTATATAAATATATATATATAATATATATATATATATATATATATATATATATATATATATATATATATATATATTGAACAGTAAAAAACAAAGCAGGAGGTAGCAGCCACAGCTATGTAGAATAACAGCTTTATTAGTAAAATAGGTGAGCGCTTTCGTTCATCAGACAATCAAAGAATAGTAAAGCACAGCATTTATACCAAGCTTATCATTGCCATCAACTACCCAATTACTCCTTAAAGCCGTATATTTAGTATAAAAAGTTTTATATCTAGTGTGAAAAATTTTAAAAGCTTAAAATTAAAAACAGCTCAACAATAGAAACAGCATATTACATCATACAACTTAATACATACAATATAAAAGTATAAATGTATAAAAAAGTATAAAAAGTATAAATAAGTAGAAAAGGTCGAGGGGGAGGGGGGTACTACCTACTATTTCTTTAAATCTTTATTTAGAAGAATGGGTTTAATAATGATTTTGTCATTCAGGCCTACCCCAATGTTAGCTTGTAGCCTTATAATCCATTCTAGTTCCCTAGTTTCTACTCTATTCCTAACATCTCCACCTCTATTGTCGGTATAGACTTTATCTATTACTAAAAATAAAAATTTGTGTGTCTCATCATGGTCCCTCACATGCCTGGCTAAGGCATTTGTCTCTTTTTATTTTGAAGCAGTGTGAGTTCCCAGAGGAGCAGTCAGACAGAGTCATTATGAAGCAGTGTGAGTTCCCAGAGGAGCAGTCAGACAGAGTCATTATGAAGCAGTGTGAGTTCCCAGAGGAGCAGTCAGACAGTCATTATGAAGCAGAGTGAGTTCACAGAGGAGGAGTCAGACAGTCATTATGAAGCAGTGTGAGTTCCCAGAGGAGCAGTCAGACAGAGTCATTATGAAGCAGTGTGAGTTCCCAGAGGAGCAGTCAGACAGTCATTATGAAGCAGTGTGAGTTCCCAGAGGAGCAATCAGACAGAGGCATTATGAAGCAGTGTGAGTTTCCTGAGGAGCAGTCAGACAGAGGCATTATGAAGCAGTGTGAGTTCCCAGAGGAGCAGTCAGACAGAGTCATTATGAAGCAGTGTGAGTTCCCAGAGGAGCAGTCAGACAGAGTCATTATGAAGCAGTGTGAGTTCCCAGAGGAGCAGTCAGACAGAGTCATTATGAAGCAGTGTGAGTTCCCAGAGGAGCAGTCAGAGTCATTATGAAGTAGTGTGAGTTTCAAGAGGAGCAGTCAGACAGAGTCATTATGAAGCAGTGTGAGTTCCCAGAGGAGCAGTCAGACAGCGTCATTATGAAGCAGTGTGAATTCCCAGAGGAGCAGTCACACAGAGTCTTTATAAAGCAGTGTGAGTTCCCAGAGGAGCAGTCAGACAGCGTCATTATGAAGCAGTGTGAATTCCCAGAGGAGCAGTCAGACAGAGTCATTATGAAGCAGTGTGAGTTCCCAGAGGAGCAGTCAGGCAGAGTCATTATGAAGCAGTGTGAGTTCCCAGAGGAGCAGTCAGACAGAGTCATTATGAAGCAGTGTGAGTTCCCAGAGGAGCAGTCAGACAGAGTCATTATGAAGCAGTGTGAGTTCCCAGAGGAGCAGTCAGAGTCATTATGAAGCAGAGTGAGTTCCCAGAGGAGCAGTCAGACAGTCATTATGAAGCAGTGTGAGTTCTCAGAGGAGCAGTCAGACAGTCATTATGAAGCAGAGTGACTTCCCAAAGGAGCAGTCAGAGACATTATGAAGCAGTGTGAGTTCCCATAGGAGCAGTCAGACAGAGTCATTATGAAGCAGTGTGAGTTCCCAGAGGAGCAGTCAGACAGTCATTATGAAGGAGTGTGAGTTCCCAGAGGAGCAGTCAGACAGAGTCATTATGAAGCAGTGTGAGTTCCCAGAGGAGCAGTCAGACAGTCATTATGAAGCAGTGTGAGTTCCCAGAGGAGCAGTCAGACAGAGTCATTATGAAGCAGTGTGAGTTCCCAAAGGAGCAGTCAGACAGTCATTATGAAGCAGTGTGAGTTCCTAGAGGAGCAGTCAGACAGAGTCATTATGAAGCAGTGTGAGTTCCCAGAGTAGCATTCAGACAGAGTCATTATGAAGCAGTGTGAGTTCCCAGAGGAGCAGTCAGACAGAGGCATTATGAAGCAGTGTGAGTTCCCAGAGGAGCAGTCAGAGTGATTATGAAGCAGTGTGAGTTCCCAGAGGAGCAGTCAGACAGAGTCATTATGAAGCAGTGTGAGTTCCCAGAGCAGCAGTCAGAGTCATTATGAAGCAGTGTGAGTTCCCAGAGGAGCAGTGAGACAGTCATTATGAAGCAGTGTGAGTTCCCAGAGGAGCAGTCAGACAGAGGCATTATGAAGCAGTGTGAGTTCCCAGAGGAGCAGTCAGAGTGATTATGAAGCAGTGTGAGTTCCCAGAGGAGCAGTCAGACAGAGTCATTATGAAGCAGTGTGAGTTCCCAGAGCAGCAGTCAGAGTCATTATGAAGCAGTGTGAGTTCCCAGAGGAGCAGTGAGACAGTCATTATGAAGCAGTGTGAGTTCCCAGAGGAGCAGTCAGACAGAGTCATTATGAAGCAGTGTGAGTTCCCAGAGGAGAAGTCAGACAGGGTCATTATGAAGCAGTGTGAGTTCCCATAGGAGCAGTCAGACAGAGTCATTATGAAGCAGTGTGAGTTCCCAGAGGAGCAGTCAGACAGAGTCATTATGAAGCAGTGTGAGTTCCCAGAGGAGCAGTCAGACAGTCATTATGAAGCAGTGTGACTTCCCAGAGGAGCAGTCAGACAGTCATAATGAAGCAGTGTGAGTTCCCAAAGGAGCAGTCAGACAGAGTCATTATGAAGCAGTGTGAGTTCCCAGAGGAGCAGTCAGACAGTCATTATGAAGCAGTGTGACTTCCCAGAGGAGCAGTCAGACAGTCATAATGAAGCAGTGTGAGTTCCCAGAGGAGCAGTCAGACAGTCATTATGAAGCAGTGTGAGTTCCCAGAGGGGCAGTCAGACAGAGTCATTATGAAGCAGAGTGAGTTCCCAGAGGAGCAGTCAGACAGAGTCATTATGAAGGAGTGTGAGTTCCCAGAGGGCAGTCAGACAGAATCATTATGAAGCAGTGTGAGTTCCCAGAGGAGCAGTCAGACAGAGTCCTTATGAAACAGTGTGAGTTCCCAGAGGAGCAGTCAGAGTCATTATGAAGCAGTGTGAGTTCCCAGAGGAGCAGTCAGAGTCATTATGAAGCAGAGTGAGTTCCCAGAGGAGCAGTCAGACAGAGTCATTATGAAGGAGTGTGAGTTCCCAGAGGAGCAGTCAGACAGAGTCATTATGAAGCAGTGTGAGTTCCCAGAGGAGCAGTCAGACAGAGTCCATATGAAACAGTGTGAATTCCCAGAGGAGCAGTCAGAGTCATTATGAAGCAGTGTGAGTTCCCAGAGGAGCAGTCAGAGTCATTATGAAGCAGTGTGAGTTCCCAGAGGAGCAGTCAGACAGATTCATTATGAAGCAGTGTGAGTTCCTAGAGGAGCAGTCAGACAGAGTCATTATGAAGCAGTGTGAGTTCCCAGAGGAGCAGTCAGACAGAGTCATTATGAAGCAGTGTGAGTTCCCAGAGGAGCAGTCAGACAGTCATTATGAAGCAGTGTGAGTTCCCAGAGGAGCAGTCAGACAGAGTCATTATGAAGCAGTGTGAGTTCCCAGAGGAGCAGTCAGACAGAGTCATTATGAAGCAGTGTGAGTTCCCAGAGGAGCAGTCAGACAGAGTCATTATGAAGCAGTGTGAGTTCCCAGAGGAGCAGTCAGACAGAGTCATTATGAAGCAGTGTGAGTTCCCAGAGGAGCAGTCAGACAGAGTCATTATGAAGCAGTGTGAGTTCCCAGAGGAGCAGTCAGACAGAGTCATTATGAAGCAGTGTGAGTTCCCAGAGGAGCAGTCAGACAGAGTCATTATGAAGCAGTGTGAGTTCCCAAAGGAGCAGTCAGACAGAGTCATTATGAAGCAGTGTGAGTTCCCAGCGGAGCTGTCAGAGTCATTATGAAGCAGTGTGAGTTCCCAGAGGAGCAGTCAGACAGAGTCATTATGAAGCAGTTTGAGTTCACAGAGGAGCTCTCAGACAGTCATTATGAAGCAGTGTGAGTTCCCAGAGGAGCAGTCAGACAGTCATTATGAAGCAGTGTGAGTTCTCAGAGGAGCAGTCAGAGAGAGTCATTATGAAGCAGTTTGAGTTCCCAGAGGAGCAGTCAGACAGTCATTATGAAGCAGTGTGAGTTCTCAGAGGAGCAGTCAGACAGTCATTATGAAGCAGAGTGACTTCCCAAAGGAGCAGTCAGAGACATTATGAAGCAGTGTGAGTTCCCAGAGGAGCAGTCAGACAGAGTCATTATGAAGCAGTGTGAGTTCCCAGAGGAGCAGTCAGACAGAGTTATTATGAAGCAGTGTGAGTTCCCAGCAGAGCTGTCAGAGTCATTATGAAGCAGTGTGAGTTCCCAGAGGAGCAGTCAGACAGTCATTATGAAGGAGTGTGAGTTCCCAGAGGAGCAGTCAGACAGAGTCATTATGAAGCAGTGTGAGTTCCCAGAGGAGCAGTCAGACAGTCATTATGAAGCAGTGTGAGTTCCCAGAGGAGCAGTCAGACAGAGTCATTATGAAGCAGTGTGAGTTCCCAAAGGAGCAGTCAGACAGTCATTATGAAGCAGTGTGAGTTCCCAGAGGAGCAGTCATACAGAGTCATTATGAAGCAGTGTGAGTTCCCAGAGTAGCATTCAGACAGAGTCATTATGAAGCAGTGTGAGTTCCCAGAGGAGCAGTCAGACAGAGGCATTATGAAGCAGTGTGAGTTCCCAGAGGAGCAGTCAGAGTGATTATGAAGCAGTGTGAGTTCCCAGAGGAGCAGTCAGACAGAGTCATTATGAAGCAGTGTGAGTTCCCAGAGCAGCAGTCAGAGTCATTATGAAGCAGTGTGAGTTCCCAGAGGAGCAGTGAGACAGTCATTATGAAGCAGTGTGAGTTCCCAGAGGAGCAGTCAGACAGAGTCATTATGAAGCAGTGTGAGTTCCCAGAGGAGAAGTCAGACAGGGTCATTATGAAGCAGTGTGAGTTCCCATAGGAGCAGTCAGACAGAGTCATTATGAAGCAGTGTGAGTTCCCAGAGGAGCAGTCAGACAGAGTCATTATGAAGCAGTGTGAGTTCCCAGAGGAGCAGTCAGACAGTCATTATGAAGCAGTGTGAGTTCCCAGAGGAGCAGTCAGACAGTCATTATGAAGCAGTGTGAGTTCCCAGAGGAGCAGTCAGACAGAGTCATTATGAAGCAGTGTGAGTTCCCAGAGGAGCAGTCAGACAGAGTCATTATGAAGCAGTGTGAGTTCCCAGAGGAGCAGTCAGACAGAGTCATTATGAAGCAGTGTGAGTTCCCAGAGGAGCAGTCAGACAGAGTCCTTATGAAACAGTGTGAGTTCCCAGAGGAGCAGTCAGAGTCATTATGAAGCAGTGTGAGTTCCCAGAGGAGCAGTCAGAGTCATTATGAAGCAGAGTGAGTTCCCAGAGGAGCAGTCAGACAGAGTCATTTTGAAGGAGTGTGAGTTCCCAGAGGAGCAGTCAGACAGAGTCATTATGAAGCAGTGTGAGTTCCCAGAGGAGCAGTTAGACAGAGTCCTTATGAAACAGTGTGAATTCCCAGAGGAGCAGTCAGAGTCATTATGAAGCAGTGTGAGTTCCCAGAGGAGCAGTCAGAGTCATTATGAAGCAGTGTGAGTTCCCAGAGGAGCAGTCAGACAGATTCATTATGAAGCAGTGTGAGTTCCTAGAGGAGCAGTCAGACAGAGTCATTATGAAGCAGTGTGAGTTCCCAGAGGAGCAGTCAGACAGAGTCATTATGAAGCAGTGTGAGTTCCCAGAGGAGCAGTCAGACAGTCATTATGAAGCAGTGTGAGTTCCCAGAGGAGCAGTCAGACAGAGTCATTATGAAGCAGTGTGAGTTCCCAGAGGAGCAGTCAGACAGAGTCATTATGAAGGAGTGTGAGTTCCCAGAGGAGCAGTCAGACAGAGTCATTATGAAGCAGTGTGAGTTCCCAGAGGAGCAGTCAGACAGTCATTATGAAGCAGTGTGATTTCCCAGAGGAGCAGTCAGACAGAGTCATTTTGAAGGGGTGTGTATTCCCAGATCTTTTTTGTTCCTAATGAGGATGGAATGTTGCTGAGATAAAAAAAGGGATGCATTTGTTTAAAAATGGCTACATCCCTTAAATACTGCATCAAATGCAAAGTCATAATTTGATGATGTCTCCATCAAAGAGGTAATGAGAGAATTGTCCAGAAGACTATCTATGTCTAAAAAACAATTTAAGAAGTTGCTACAAGAGAGATTTCTAGAAATAATAGTGGATAAACACAGAGTGATCATCTGAGCCCACAACATTCTGATACATTGATTGGCACTTATCTGTAGGAGATCCTACTCCATCAGCATTAGCAATACAGAGTACAGACGACAATCCCTCCTAAATACTCTGCATATAAAAGGTCTTTAACAACTCTATCAAGAGCCTCGGGCAGTAACAAGGAATGGGAGGTACCTGTTCAGCTGTAATTTGACAGCAGTACTGCTGCTATGCTAATAATGTGCTTTGTCACTAAATTTGAAACAGCGATGCATTTAAGTATTGAAAATAGTGAAACGCCCCCCTTGCATTTGAACATATTAACAGTACAGTATTACTGTTTTCTAACTAAATTAATGCCCAGAAATGATGCATTGAAACTATAGATCTATAATTTATCTTACAATTCTACCTCAAGATAAAGTGGCGATCTTTGACTTAAGAAATGTAGCAGTATATGTGAATACCTTTCAGATATTTGGTGTCTCAAGTCTGCATCAGTGGTATTCACAACATGTGTCATAGAGTCTGGTTCTCTGTAAATGTTGTACAGTTTGATATACATGTCTGTGACATCCAGTATCTGTCCATCTCCTCATTCTGACATCCTGAATGCCTCAAATATTGTACTGCCTTTGTCCTTTGCACTCTGATCACACTTTTTGTCATCTCACTTTTTTGTTTCAGTTCCATCTACTTTTTCTTAGTTTCCTTTGCCTTCTCTCTCTTCATTCTGCCTTCCTGTCTTCCCTTCTCTCTCTCTACCCCCACTTCTCCATTAATCGTCCTATTTGTACTTCTTTTGCTTTATTGCCCTTTGTTTCTTTCTCTCTTTTCGTCTTATCTTTTCACCTAATTATTATTTCTTCATTGGATTGTTTCCTTTTCTTTTCTCCATCTATGTATACAATATGCTTAGGATGATTTACTTCCTGGCACAACTGTAAATACCCGTACACATAGTCCTATTACCAATTGCTCAACGAATCATTTTTGACAGTCTGCTAACCTCATCCTAAATGTTACTTTGCTTCCACTATTAACTGTGATACCTTAATAAGTGTTATTTATGTCATTCACAATTCTAGTGTGTTAATGTATATAATTGTTTGAACTGTAAATTTACGTGCAGCCTTTTTCACCAGCCCTGTACTGACATGGGTTCTACACAGTCAAAAACCTCATTTAAAATAAAAAAATAAATAGACAGGCAGACAGACTGCATAAAAGTCTGTAAATGTGCTCTCTGTTTATAGTGATGGTTACTTCTTTTAGCTGAATAAAATGTAGGAGATGTTAAATGACTGTACAACTTATAACGGTATTGTAATTCATATCAAACAAATTTAAAATGTGTATTAATCGAAATTTTCATTTTGTTGAGTTCAGCGTTTTCTAGAGTTCATTTTAAGCATTTAACAGTTGAAAAAGCTGTATGTGACCTTTTTTATGAGTTCTAAAAGTATAAAAAGACAGGAAGAACACTCCAGTCACCCCATTTGATCAGGGCAGGAAACAGACACTATGAACATTTCAGGAAATGAAGTGATGCATTCCTGAAACATTTTCTCAGCAGAAATACCAACACTGAAAACTATAACATAAGGTAGCAGTCATGGCAGATATACACAAGCAAAGAAAGCAAAGGTTTAAAAAAACGAGATGCTGAATCTGTTTAGAACCTGTATCCCTTCAGTAAGAAGTGATATGGGCAAACACAGTTAGCTACTGCCAGAAATTCCTTGTTTGCATTAGCGAGAGCATGTCATTCGCTAGTAACCTTTGCCTACTACTTATTAACAGGTTACTGGCCAGTTTTAGCACTTTGGACCCAGACTCTACAGTGGTGGACTTTACTGAAAGTCTGTTATGAAACCATTTAGAAAAGTTTTTCTTAATTATGAAAAACATATGTCTGCTGCCCTGGGTCAGGAAATCTCCCTTTGCGTCCAGTTAAACAAGCCAGACTCTTTTTACTCTATTAATATGCATTTTTTTTTTCTTTTGAAGATGGGTCCCCCCCCCCCCAGCTACTAACATGGGGCCCTGATCATAGCTGCTTACTATAGGCCACTGTCCATTGCTGACCAACACTGTGCAAATTTATCTTCATTGCCGACCTTTCCAATACCACCAGGATCTTTGGGCTGCATGTCTCTCAGAAGTGCATTCTGCAGCTGGGACTAAGTTTCTTTGACAGAAGAAAGTTAAAATGAATGGTGAGAAAAGATTGGGAAGCCATCGTTTTCCTTTAGGTTGTCATTCCAAAAGCATATAAAGACATCATAAATGCAGTGTTCTGAGAGCTACCATGTAATGCAGTTAGTCTCCACTAGGTTGTGCTACTGACTAAATGTTAGACCATCCAATCCCCGCTCCTACCCCTCACATACATACACATGCACTTATGCACACAGGTACACACTACAGTCAACATCTGGCTGGAAGATGTTGAGTTTACTAACCCCCCACTTCCACCACCAATACATTCCCATGATGGCAGAATTAATTTCCACCCTCTAACCCTCAGTCTTGCCTTTAAACATAGTCAACACATTGGTGATCTGGCATTCTGGCTGACATATCAGTCAGATTCATCTGACATTAACTTCCTGTCTATATGACCCCATGTTTCATGCTGACTTCAACTTCCTGTCTCTATGACCCCATACTCCATGCTGACTTCACTTCGCTGTATCAATAAGCCTCACTGAGCTTTCCTTTTTACCTGTTTTTCATAGTCTAGCTTCGAAGTTAAAAAACAGCCATCCGTGGGCTAATTGCCTCTGCTTTACTGACAGTCTTAAATAAACTAATACAGAAAGAGAGAGAGAGAATCTGTCCTACTATTTTACCCATACAACACTTTCATCCATTTAGCTGCATGTATAAGATACCAGAAGCAGACTTGTTATTTTTCTAACTTGTACCCTAAAATGTCTCCCAAACAGACTAGTAGCTTTGTCTATATTCATGGCTATAAATGCCTTCAATACTTTTTTCCTGTGAATATTAACTTCCTGTGCATGTCTGCGTGTGTCTGTTGGTCTGTCTGTTATTGACAATCACTCTCTGCTCATTTAAGATGAGGGATCTCAGTAGCTTTGTGCAGCATATTATGCCTGCCTGGCCGATACCCTGAGTATGGTCTGGTTTTGGACCATGCCCACCAGTGTGATCCACACCACCAGTATGCACAATGGGAAAGGCAAGCATTGCTCTTCTTCCAGATTTAGGCTTCCTGATAGAACCATCACAACATCTCCTCCTCTCCTCTTCTCCATCCCTCTAATTCTCAGACATGCAACAATTACAAGATTTTGGAAAACTTTTGCTTATTTCTGAAAAACATATATCTGCTGCACTGTGCCATGAAATCTACCGTTCACCTAGGGTACCCCCTGCTACAAAAGGCACTTGTTAGGAGTAACAGGGAGTTTTGCACTCTGCTGTTATGTTCTGAGGATCACACTTAACTTTTTGGAGTTTCAGGACTTACATTGAAGCGTTTTGAAATTCTGATAAAGCGTTATGCAATAGCTTGGATTTTTATGCATAATAGTAAGTATTCAGCTTATATGACAATTGTCAAGAGGCTGTCAAATTTTAGGAGCACCACACAGTGTCACGTGAGATGTAACACCGTCACCGTTATCTTTTTTTCCTCTCCCCATCCTGCCGTCTAACTCATATCTTATGTAAGTAAATGTTATTCACTAACTTCAGGGAAGACTACTTTCTTAGTCTCTGCAGAAGTGGAAAGGCTCTGTTTTCTTTCTTTACAGTTTTCTGATGATGTGAACTCAGTAGCAGAATCTGATAAAGGTGTCTTATTTTTTTCCTAGTAGGTACCGTTTTGACTGTGGACCCCCACTGTAGTTTCTACTTTAGCCCTATCATAAGCAATTATGCTTTCTTGTATTTTATTTAACATGTGAAAAAAGACATATCACCTTTATTTGTTGCCTGGTTATGCTTTGTTTTATTTCATTTTCTCTTTTTTATTTTGTGCACCACATTGTTTTTATATGGCCCTCTTTATTGCATTCACTTCTTAATGATCACCCATATAGGCTCATAGGTCTATACTAGGCTATGTTAGAAAGTTTCTAGAGGTTATGCGGGGGTGGGGTATGTTAGTCTGGGCATTATTGTCTGCCTCTGTCTATGAGAGACACAGGTGGCCAGACCCAGAAAGAATTTCCAATTTCCCATGTATTGGTCAAGGTTATACTTAAAAGGTCTAGTGATAGACTCTGCTTCTTTGGCACCTTACCATTTGTGCTAAGAACCATATTGTCCTGTTACTTTGATGGTGGCTGCCTTTTTTCCAATGTTTGCTTTTTCTCCAGTCTAGAAGTGGTGCCATTTAGTGATCATTTTGGGCCCTACAGCCCTACTGCCCTACTACCATCCCTTGACTGACCACTGCTCCTTTTGCACGCATACTGCTGCTAGATGATCCACATTTAGAAAGATGCATAGTTTGACCAGTAAACCAGAATAAAGTAGACTTCCTTCTCTGAGGAATGTGGCATTTCTGTTGTCATAAAGCTCTCCATTCTGATGTTAGGGTCCGGTCTTGAAGTCAGAGTTCTGTTGTTGCAATGCACTGGGATTATCATGCCCCAGATAAAGAATCCCATGTTTTCCTCCTATTTATGGATTCATAGGTTGGTACTAACCTTACAACAAGAAGGACATTGAGAAGCTCAGACACATCACTCATGTATGGTGGGAGACTAACAATCCATCCATCCCTCCATCCACAATGCCTTTTTCCCATTTTTGCACATGGGGTCAGGATGTCATTTCAATTGCAACAATCATGTAGAGCCAGGGTTTACACTGCCAGGTGGTTAGCAATGCCACAGTCATTCTTCCATACCACACACACGCATGCACACACACACACACACACACACACACACACACACACACACACACACACACACACACACACACACAGTCACACATACAGACAATTTTAGAGTGTCCAGTCCACCTTCTACATGTCATTAGAGTATGGGAGGAAACAGAATCATCCATAGAAAGCCCACGTGAACACAGGGAGTCCATACAGACTTAGCTGCACTACATCCAGACTCTGCACAGAAGGCACCCCTGCTGGGAATCAAACCAAAGACCCGCTTACTGTGAGGTGATAATGCTATCCACTGTGCCACTATGCCACCCATTTTTCCCTACATATTTCAAGTGAAACTTTGTCATCACTCATCCAGTAATCCAGACTGATTTTACAGGTTGCAAAGGGAGTACCCTGCTTGATATGTAAGGGGAGATTATTTCCACGATTGGAGATACTCTGGATTTTGGATACCCATCTTGCATTGTGTATTGCTGATATGTTAGGGTAGGTTTAGGCCTCTAGTGAGCATGCTTACTGTATTCATAACATGGAAGGCTGAGCAGAGGTCACACTTCTGGACTCTGTATGACACTGCTGAGAGGGGCAAGATTTAACTCTGTCACAAAGCTAAAGGTACTGAAACATGAGATCTTTTTGGTGAGAAAATTTTGAGGATTCTCAACTTGATTTAAGTGCTTACGAAGGCAAATGCATTGCTGATGAAGCATTGTATTCAATAATGGGCCTAATAAGGGAAGAATAAAGTGGAACTATAACTTCTATGGACCTCTAGGAGATACCACAAGGATAAACTGTGCAGGATAGAAGGATTTTCTAACTAGCACAGTGAACAGTGGTCAAAGGAGAGTGTTGTCAAAAGACTCCATGAATGCGTAAGATTTAACTGGAATGATATCTGTACAGTAAGCAGTAGTGAATCTGAATTTACCAAGGAAATTATGCTGTTTTCCAGTGCTTTGAAGGTAAACTCATGATTAACACCATAGCGCTCAACCTCGGAGCACAAAAAATCTGGAAAAAGCCAAAAATAATGGTGGGACAAAGCCTGAAAATAAGGACAGATTTTAAATATTGCTGTTATAAACTTAGAAAGTTGCTAGTATAACAGGTGTTGTGTTGCCATGCATTTTCCTGAAGGATATAGAGTTTTTTTAATAATGCCACTATGATGGATAGTGTTATAAGCATGAAATATGGACTGTATACCTTTATTCATGGCCTTGGCGACCCTTTTGAAGAACTCAGATTGAGCTGTCATGATCTGCCTTTTCAAAGCTGAACTGGTACTTATCTAAGGCTATAGGATCACATCTATCACTGATTATTAGTTCAACTGTAGTAAGGTGCAGCCATCCATCAACAATCCCTTTCTTGCCATTTTTGCACGTGGGGTTGGGGTGTTACTTCAATAGTGACAATCATCTAGAACTAATGTTCACACTGTCGGGTGGCTAGCCCTGCTGCAGTTGTTCTTTCATGGCACACATACAGACACACACTGACACCTATGGGCAGTTTAGAGTGCCCAGTCCTCCCACTGCATGCCTTTAGAATGCGGGAGAAACCCTGAGTATCTGGAGAAAACCATCGCAAACATAAGGACGGCATGCAGAATCAATCACACAAATAATACTAGCGAGATTAATAGGCCTGTAATTCGCAGAATCTGTAGATGGACTGTTTTATGCAAGGCCACAGTGGCAGCTGGCAATAACAACTGTTCTTCACACTTTAGGGATGAAACCAGTGAGAAAATTCAGGCTGAAGAATTGAGAGAGGAGTTTGAGGGTTTCACTACGTGGGGCTTAGTGCTTCTCAGCAGATATCTAGGGGTGTTGTTAAGACCCATAGTATTTCTAATTTTGGAAAGTCTTAAAAAGGTTTGGTCTAAAGTGATTTCAGGAGGGGAGGTGTGATGAGGAATGGGGGGTAGAGTGTAGGACGGGGGGTGAAATTTTAAGAGACTATGTTTCCGACAATATTCACAAGGACCTTGTGGTCAGAGAATAAATTATTATTAGAGATAAGTTCAGTACAGAATTGTTGGCTACCTCTAAGTTTTCTAATATAGCTGAAGAAGGTATTCTAGTTGTTTTGCAAGCGTAAGTTATTTATTTTATGTATTTTATTTTCATTTGTTAACCAGGGTAGAATGCTGATGCAGATGGACCATTTTCAGGCTTAGTCAGAGGAAGTTAATAAAATAATTAGAATAACAATTATCATTTCTTGACCTAATGGTAGGTTTTAGAGACTTACTTACCATTTTTAAAACCCTTTTATAATGATGAAGTGGGCATTCTGTTTTTTTAGTATCGAGTTTGTTGATGTGGTAGTTCCACCATATTGGTCAAGTTTTAAACTTGGTATTATATTTACTTCAGACTGCTATAGGCAACCCTACATCTGCCCTAGAGGAGGTACAATTTAGGGCAGGTAGGCAGCAGCCTCAGGTGTGAGGTTTTGCCAGGTAGCAAACATACCATTTGTGATTAGCAATAAGGTTTACAAATACTAACTAGTTTAGCAGTAATGACAAACCACAGGAAACAAGACCAACACATAAAAAGCCACAACAAAGCCAGTAATCAATATAAGGCAATCCAAGGCAGTCCACAATAGGTAAACAATATAAAACAGTCTACGCTATAAATCCAAAATACAAATTTATTTTGGACTGCCTTATATTGATTACTGGCTTTCTTGTGGATTTTTATTAGTTTAGCAGTAATCCCTGAATATAAAGCAGTTATTACAGGGCTGCAAAGTGTTTTTTTCTGGGAAGAGATTACAGTTAGATGGTCAGATTTGACTAAGGAAAGGGTAAAAAACATGGTGGTACAATTGATGAGAACATTTGTGGGAACAACATCAAAAAGATTAATACCCCTAGTGGGCATGAGGGCAGTTTGGTCAAGTTGGCATTTATAAAGTCCAGACATCAGTGAACATATTTGTCATTAGTTTTAAATGTTTGTCAGTTTATGTATGATTAGTTGAAGTCACCAATAAGACAGATATTTAGTTTAGTGGTCATCTTCCAGCTGGTTAAGTATTCTGGTTCCCCTGAAGTAGTCATATATTGAGTTCTATAAGTGACTATAAAGTGGTAATTACATTTATTGAGTATAACTAGGACTTCAATCAGTTCTAGATGTTGTTCATACTGAATCTGGAGAGATACAACTAGGTGTATGAATGAAAACAGATGCTCCTCTATAGTTGCCAGAGGATCTGAATGAATGACAGACAGTGAGTGTTCCCTGGAACAGAGGGAGTGTTACCACTAAAATGAAACCAGGTTTCTGTAATTACACAAATGAATAAAAAGGTATATACAATGGCCCAAAGGTCCGAGTTGAGACGAAAACAACAATGTATAGCAGACAGGACAGGACCACCACGATAACCATAAAATAAATTTATTGTTTAAACACAAAGATGAGCGCTTTCGCGTGCCAACAAGCACGCTTCTTCATATCTTACAAAAATGAACATGCATGTGATGAGAGTATATAAGATGATGAGATGAATTGTTTTTCTAAGATCTGAAGAAGTGTGCTTGTTGGCATGCGAAAGCGCTCATCTTTGTGTTTAAACAATAAATTTATTTTATGGTTATCGTGGTGGTCCTGTCCTGTCTGCTATACATAATTACACAAATGTCAATATCTTCAAGGGTAAGGGAGGCCTCAAATTCAGAGATTTTTTTTTTTTTTTTAGTATTTGAAATTTGATATGTTTGGATGTCCATAAGGTGGAGTCTGTATAAAAAAGGCACTAAAGGGTAGCAAATGCTTTGGCCAGCAGGTAAAAAATGAGAGATAAAAGGTGCAGGCATGTTTTGCAAAGAACGGGGGAGGGAGGCTTTTGACCACTTCATTCCATGCAGACACACAATGGAACACCTAGAATGGCATTTTACTAGACAGTTATTGAAGACTCCCATTAACAGCATGTATGGATGTGGTTTTAGCACTTTGGATGCATGGTTTAGGTAAGCTATATGTCTAGGAGGCTTAACAGGCTTAGGCAAGGATTTCTTTATTACTTCAGAAAAAAAATGTAAGTATGATGCAATGATGCAGTAATGTAATGTTGTAGTGATGCAGTAATGTAATGTTGTAGTGATGCAGTAATGTAATGTTGTAGTGATGCAGTAATGTAATGATGTAGTGATGCAGTAATGTAATGTAATGATGCAGTAATGTAATGATGTAGTGATGCAGTAATTTAATGTTGTAGTGATGCAGTAATGTAATGCTGTAGTGATGCAGTAATGTATTGTTGTAGTAGTGCTGCTGTTATGTAATGTTGTAGTAGTGATGCAGTAATGTAATGTTGTAGTGATGCAGTAATGTAATGATGTAGTAATGCAGTAATGTAGGGTTATTGCAGTGCTGCAGTAATGTACTGTTGTAGTAGTGCTGCTGTTATATAGTGTTGTTTTGTTTTAGTGCTGCTGTGGTACTACAGTAAAGTAGTGTTGTTGTGGTGTTGCAGTAATGTAGAGTTGTTGTGGTGCTGCAGTAATGTAATGTTGTAGTGCTGCAGTAATGTAATGTTGTAGGGCTGCAGTTGTGTAGTTTTGTTGTGGTGCTGCAGTAATGTAGAGTTGTTTTGTTTTAATGCTGCAGTAATGTAGTGCTGCTGTGGTACTACAGAAAAGTAGTGTTGTTGTGGTGCTGCAGTAATGTAATGTTGTAGTGCTGCAGTAATGTAATGTTGTAGTGCTGCAGTAGTGTAGTATTGTTGTGGTACTGCAGTAATGCAGTGCGGTTTTAGTTCTGTAGTAATGCAGTGTTATTTTAGTTCTGCAGTCATGTAGTGTTGTAGTGCTGCAGTAATGTAGTGTTGTTGTAGTGCTGCAGTAGTGTAGTGTTGTTGTGGTGCTGCAGTCATGTAGTGTTGTTGTAGTGCTGCAGTAGTGCAGTGTTGTTGTGCTGCAGTCATGTAGTATTGTAGTGCTGCAGTAATGTGTTGTTATGGTGCTGCAGTCATGTAGTGTTGTAGTGCTGCAGTAGTGTAGTGTTGTGGTGCTGCAGTCATGCAGTGTTGTTTTAGTTCTACAGTAGTGTAGTGTTGTTGTGGTGCTGCAGTAATGTAGAGTGGTTGTGGTGCTGCAGTAATGTAGTATTGTGGTACTGCAGTAATGCAGTGCTGTTTTAGTTTTGCAGTAATGCAGTGTTGTTTTAGTTCTGCAGTCATGCAGTGTTGTAGTGCTGCAGTAATGTAATGTTGTAGTGCTGCAGTAGTGTAGTGTTATTGTGGTACTGCATTAATGTAGTGTTGGAGTGCTGCAGTAATGTAGCATTGTTGTGGTAATGCACTAATGTAGTGTAGTGCTGTAGTAATGTAAAGTTGTGGTGCTAAAGTAATGTAGGGTTGTGGTGCTGTGGTAATGTAAGCAGTAATGTAGTGCTATTGTAGTTCTGCAGTAATGTAGTGTAGTGGTGCTGCACTAAAGTAGTGTTTTAGTGCTGTAATAATGTAATGTTGTTCTGGTGCTACAGTAATGTAGTTTTGTTTTAATGCTGCAGTAATGTAGTATTGTTGTAGTGCTGCAGTAATGTAGAGGTGTTGTGGTGCTGCAGTAATATAGAGTTGTTGCAGTGCTGCAGTAATGTAGTGTTGCTGTAGTGCTGAAGTAATGTAGAGTTGCTGTGTTGCTGCAGTAATGTAGTGTTGTTTTGGTGCTGCAGTAATGTAATGTTTTAGTGCTGCAGTAATGTAATGTTCTGGTACTACAGTAATGTAGTGTTTTAGTGCTGCAATAATGTAGTGTTGTTGTGGTGCAGTAATGTAGTGTTGTTCTGGTGTTGCAGTAATGTAAGGTTGTTTTATTGCTGCAGTAATGTAGTGTTGTTGTGGTGCTGCAGTAATGTAAGGTTGTTTTAGTGCTGCAGTAATGTAGTTTTATTGTGGTGCTGCAGTAATGTAGTATTGGTTTAGTGCTGCAGTAATGTAGAGTTGATGTAGCACTGCAGTAACATAGTGTTGTTTTAGTGCTGCAGTAATGTAGTGTTATCCTGGTGCTGCGGTAATAATGTGTTGTTTTAGTGCTGCAGTAATGTTGTGTTGTGGTAATGCAGTAATGTAGTGTTGGTGTGGTACTGTAGTAATGTAGTGTTATTGCAGCACTGTTTATTGACTATGGGATATCTAAAAGAAGCAGATGTATTCCGTGGTAATGATATATACTTCTTTCCACACCATACTGGAGATGTGCATAGCACTCAAGTCTCTGCTAAAGCTGCTTTATGACATGTCTGTCCTCACCTTCCCTCTAGGACCATATCATGGCACAAGGCCATTTCTGAAAGCCAGTGTCATGAGCAGAGATATTGTGCAAGCATATTGATCAGAAGATGGTCACTGGAACCATCCCGTCCTTTTGTAATTCCCACTGTACTCTCATTTTTTTGGGATTCACAGGTACATAATTTCTGAAACATTCTGCATTAAAATGTATCCTTTCAAAGCAATGGACCTCTGTCCTTTTATAGGCTTCCCCTGATCCCAGTTGCCATTAAACACAGTATACCATATATCCAGAACCATGCTGCAATGTTTGTAAGTATCATATTTGGTGTCATTTTTGTTTTCCTACCAGAACTGTTGGCACTAAGTTCATTTTCTCTAGCCCAACAAAACCTTTTATTCCTCATGACAATCTATGATAATTTGTTTTCCTAGCATGAAGTCCAAGTTGTTAAATAAATTCATTCACATAAACAAAAAAGTATTTTAAAAAATGTATACACCTTATCTACAAAAAATGCAGAGGTTTTACAAGATAGGCTCAGAAATGGTCCAGATGGCTTCTGATACCCCAGCACACAGGCACACATCTTCACTTGATCTTAGCCAAAAGGCTGAGAAGGAATTGCATGCACATCTTCATTACTTTGATGCAAGCTAAGTGCACAGATCAACAGTCACATTCCCCAGACAAAGGCAATCCCAGGGGGAGGGGGGAAGAGAAGGGCAAAGATGTACATAAACAAAGCAAAATAGAAAAAAAAAAAACAAAGACTGTTACAAAGGTGACATGCAAATAAATACACTAGAGGTTTAGGTCAGTGTGCAATTTTATTATCCATCCCTGCATCGAAAAAAAAAATAATAACAAATGGCATCCAAAGAATAAATTTCCAAGTCTAATTCCATGCTTTGTGGAGTCGGGAAATGAGACAGCTGAACAATAGAGTGCAATCAGTGTGGAAGGAAAGACTTTCTGTTTCATTTTCCTTGCATTAATTTGTCAGGCACGTGCCGGCTGGCAGCCTTGTCAAGGCAGCGTGAAGCGTCTACCCCGCCTCCTTCTCATTATCCCGCCAGCTGTTATTGTCATATCATCTAAGAGTAGAGCATTGCTTTTGTCCAGTCACTCTGCTGTACTAGAGAGAGAGAGACAGACAGAGAAAAACAGAACCAGGACAGCAAGACAAAGGTTTTAGAATTTAATTTTTCAATTGTGTGTGTATGGGGGGGGGGGGCTGGAGTGATGTCAGCTATTACACGTCTGCACTTGTCTATGAAAATCAATGATTGTATGCTTCCCTCATTTAAAGGGTTTTTTACTAATGCAATAGTGTTTAGGCTGAAAATGTAGTTTTATTACAGCTGTCATTTCATGTGAAATCAAAACAAAAGTCTATGCAGTACACTAAATATCAATCCATGTAGCCTTATTATGTAGAACAAAATCTTGATCTGGATCAGGTGGTTGAACAGGTTACTATAGCATTTATATATGTTCATGTGTCTCAGTTACAATGGCAGTAGAAAAGAAGAAACAGGTTAGTACATTAGGATAGCGTTATAAACACAAAGGAATAAGTTAGTACATTAGGATAGTGTTATAAACACAAAGGAATAGTTTAGTACATTAGGATAGCGTTATAAACACAAAGGAATAGTTTAGTACATTAGGATAGCATTATAAACACAAAGGAATAGGTTAGTACATTAGGATAGCATTATAAACACAAAGGAATAGGTGAGTACATTAGGATAGCATTATAAACACAAAGGAATAGGATAGTACATTAGGACAGCATTATAAACACAAAGGAATAGGTTAGTACATTAGGATAGCATTATAAACACAAAGGAATAGGTTAGTACATTAGGATAGCATTATAAACACAAAGGAATAGGTTAGTACATTAGGATAGCATTATAAACACAAAGGAATAGGTGAGTACATTAGGATACCATTATAAACACAAAGGAATAGGTTAGTACATTAGGATAGCATTTTAAACACAAAGGAATAGGTTAGTACATTAGGATAGCATTATAAACACAAAGGAATAGGTTAGTACATTAGGATAGCATTATAAACACAAAGGAATAGGTTAGTACATTAGGATAGCATTATAAACACAAAGGAATAGGTTAGTACATTAGGATAGCATTATAAACACAAAGGAATAGGTTAGTACATTAGGATAGCATTATAAACACAAAGGAATAGGTTAGTACATTAGGATAGCATTATAAACACAAAGGAATAGGTTAGTACATTAGGATAGCATTATAAACACAAAGGAATAGGTTAGTACATTAGGACAGCATTATAAACACAAAGGAATAGGTTAGTACATTAGGACAGCATTATAAACACAAAGGAATAGGTTAGTACATTAGGATAGGATTATAAACACAAAGGAATAGGTTAGTACATTAGGATAGCATTATAAACACAAAGGAATAGGTTAGTACATTAGGATAGCATTATAAACACAAAGGAATAGGTTAGTACATTAGGATAGCATTATAAACACAAAGGAATAGGTTAGTACATTAGGATACCATTATAAACACAAAGGAACAGGTTAGTACATTAGGATACCATTATAAACACAAAGGAACAGGTTAGTACATTAGGATAGCATTATAAACACAAAGGAACAGGTTAGTACATTAGGATAGCATTATAAACACAAAGGAACAGGTTAGTACATTAGGATAGCATTATAAACACAAAGGAATGGGTTAGTACATTAGGATAGCATTATAAACACAAAGGAACAGGTTAGTACATTAGGATAGCATTATAAACACAAAGGAACAGGTTAGTACATTAGGATAGCATTATAAACACAAAGGAACAGGTTAGTACATTAGGATAGCATTATCAACACAAAGGAACAGGTTAGTACATTAGGATAGCATTATCAACAGAAAGGAACAGGTTAGTACATTAGGATAGCATTTTAAACACAAAGGAATAGGTTAGTACATTAGGATAGCATTATAAAAACAAAGGAATAGGTTAGTACATTAGGATAGCATTATAAACACAAAGGAATAGGTTAGTACATTAGGATAGCATTTTAAACACAAAGGAATAGGTTAGTACATTAGGATAGCATTATAAACACAAAGGAATACGTTAGTACATTAGGATAGCATTATAAACACAAAGGAATAGGTTAGTACATTAGGATAGCATTATAAACACAAAGGAACAGGTTAGTACATTAGGATAGCATTATAAACACAAAGGAACAGGTTAGTACATTAGGATAGCATTATAAACACAAAGGAACAGGTTAGTACATTAGGATAGCATTTTAAACACAAAGGAATAGGTTAGTACATTAGGATAGCATTATAAACACAAAGGAATAGGTTAGTACATTAGGATAGCATTATAAACACAAAGGAATAGGTTAGTACATTAGGATAGCATTATAAACACAAAGGAATAGGTTAGTACATTAGGATAGCATTATAAACACAAAGGAATAGGTTAGTACATTAGGATAGCATTATAAACACAAAGGAATAGGTTAGTACATTAGGATAGCATTATAAACACAAAGGAATAGGTTAGTACATTAGGATAGCATTATAAACACAAAGGAATAGGTTAGTACATTAGGATAGCATTATAAACACAAAGGAATAGGTTAGTACATTAGGATAGCATTATAAACACAAAGGAATAGGTTAGTACATTAGGATAGCATTATAAACACAAAGGAATAGGTTAGTACATTAGGATAGCATTATAAACACAAAGGAATAGGTTAGTACATTAGGATAGCATTATAAACACAAAGGAATAGGTTAGTACATTAGGATAGCATTATAAACACAAAGGAATAGGTTAGTACATTAGGATAGCATTATAAACACAAAGGAATAGGTTAGTACATTAGGATAGCATTATAAACACAAAGGAATAGGTTAGTACATTAGGATAGCATTATAAACACAAAGGAATAGGTTAGTACATTAGGATAGCATTATAAACACAAAGGAATAGGTTAGTACATTAGGATAGCATTATAAACACAAAGGAATAGGTTAGTACATTAGGATAGCATTATAAACACAAAGGAATAGGTTAGTACATTAGGATAGCATTATAAACACAAAGGAATAGGTTAGTACATTAGGATAGCATTATAAACACAAAGGAATAGGTTAGTACATTAGGATAGCATTATAAACACAAAGGAATAGGTTAGTACATTAGGATAGCATTATAAACACAAAGGAATAGGTTAGTACATTAGGATAGCATTATAAACACAAAGGAATAGGTTAGTACATTAGGATACCATTATAAACACAAAGGAACAGGTTAGTACATTAGGATAGCATTATAAACACAAAGGAACAGGTTAGTACATTAGGATAGCATTATAAACACAAAGGAATAGGTTAGTACATTAGGATAGCATTATAAACACAAAGGAATAGGTTAGTACATTAGGATAGCATTATAAACACAAAGGAATAGGTTAGTACATTAGGATAGCATTATAAACACAAAGGAATAGGTTAGTACATTAGGATAGCATTATAAACACAAAGGAATAGGTTAGTACATTAGGATAGCATTATAAACACAAAGGAATAGGTTAGTACATTAGGATAGCATTATAAACACAAAGGAATAGGTTAGTACATTAGGATAGCATTATAAACACAAAGGAATAGGTTAGTACATTAGGATAGCATTATAAACACAAAGGAACAGGTTAGTACATTAGGATAGCATTATAAACACAAAGGAACAGGTTAGTACATTAGGATAGCATTATAAACACAAAGGAACAGGTTAGTACATTAGGATAGCATTATAAACACAAAGGAATAGGTTAGTACATTAGGATAGCATTATAAACACAAAGGAATAGGTTAGTACATTAGGATAGCATTATAAACACAAAGGAATAGGTTAGTACATTAGGATAGCATTATAAACACAAAGGAATAGGTTAGTACATTAGGATAGCATTATAAACACAAAGGAATAGGTTAGTACATTAGGATAGCATTATAAACACAAAGGAATAGGTTAGTACATTAGGATAGCATTATAAACACAAAGGAATAGGTTAGTACATTAGGATAGCATTATAAACACAAAGGAATAGGTTAGTACATTAGGATAGCATTATAAACACAAAGGAATAGGTTAGTACATTAGGATAGCATTATAAACACAAAGGAATAGGTTAGTACATTAGGATAGCATTATAAACACAAAGGAATAGGTTAGTACATTAGGATAGCATTATAAACACAAAGGAATAGGTTAGTACATTAGGATAGCATTATAAACACAAAGGAATAGGTTAGTACATTAGGATAGCATTATAAACACAAAGGAACAGGTTAGTACATTAGGATAGCATTATAAACACAAAGGAACAGGTTAGTACATTAGGATAGCATTATAAACACAAAGGAACAGGTTAGTACATTAGGATAGCATTATAAACACAAAGGAACAGGTTAGTACATTAGGATAGCATTATAAACACAAAGGAACAGGTTAGTACATTAGGATAGCATTATAAACACAAAGGAACAGGTTAGTACATTAGGATAGCATTATAAACACAAAGGAACAGGTTAGTACATTAGGATAGCATTATCAACACAAAGGAACAGGTTAGTACATTAGGATAGCATTATCAACACAAAGGAACAGGTTAGTACATTAGGATAGCATTATCAACACAAAGGAACAGGTTAGTACATTAGGATAGCATTATAAACACAAAGGAATAGGTTAGTACATTAGGATAGCATTATAAACACAAAGGAATAGGTTAGTACATTAGGATAGCATTATAAACACAAAGGAATAGGTTAGTACATTAGGATAGCATTATAAACACAAAGGAATAGGTTAGTACATTAGGATAGCATTATAAACACAAAGGAATAGGTTAGTACATTAGGATAGCATTATAAACACAAAGGAATAGGTTAGTACATTAGGATAGCATTATAAACACAAAGGAATAGGTTAGTACATTAGGATAGCATTATAAACACAAAGGAATAGGTTAGTACATTAGGATAGCATTATAAACACAAAGGAATAGGTTAGTACATTAGGATAGCATTATAAACACAAAGGAATAGGTTAGTACATTAGGATAGCATTATAAACACAAAGGAATAGGTTAGTACATTAGGATAGCATTATAAACACAAAGGAATAGGTTAGTACATTAGGATAGCATTATAAACACAAAGGAATAGGTTAGTACATTAGGATAGCATTATAAACACAAAGGAATAGGTTAGTACATTAGGATAGCATTATAAACACAAAGGAATAGGTTAGTACATTAGGATAGCATTATAAACACAAAGGAATAGGTTAGTACATTAGGATAGCATTATAAACACAAAGGAATAGGTTAGTACATTAGGATAGCATTATAAACACAAAGGAATAGGTTAGTACATTAGGATAGCATTATAAACACAAAGGAATAGGTTAGTACATTAGGATACCATTATAAACACAAAGGAACAGGTTAGTACATTAGGATAGCATTATAAACACAAAGGAACAGGTTAGTACATTAGGATAGCATTATAAACACAAAGGAACAGGTTAGTACATTAGGATAGCATTATAAACACAAAGGAACAGGTTAGTACATTAGGATAGCATTATAAACACAAAGGAACAGGTTAGTACATTAGGATAGCATTATAAACACAAAGGAACAGGTTAGTACATTAGGATAGCATTATAAACACAAAGGAACAGGTTAGTACATTAGGATAGCATTATAAACACAAAGGAACAGGTTAGTACATTAGGATAGCATTATCAACACAAAGGAACAGGTTAGTACATTAGGATAGCATTATCAACACAAAGGAACAGGTTAGTACATTAGGATAGCATTTTAAACACAAAGGAATAGGTTAGTACATTAGGATAGCATTATAAAAGCAAAGGAATAGGTTAGTACATTAGGATAGCATTATAAACACAAAGGAATAGGTTAGTACATTAGGATAGCATTTTAAACACAAAGGAATAGGTTAGTACATTAGGATAGCATTATAAACACAAAGGAATACGTTAGTACATTAGGATAGCATTATAAACACAAAGGAATAGGTTAGTACATTAGGATAGCATTATAAACACAAAGGAATAGGTTAGTACATTAGGATAGCATTATAAACACAAAGGAATAGGTTAGTACATTAGGATAGCATTATAAACACAAAGGAATAGGTTAGTACATTAGGATAGCATTTTAAACACAAAGGAATAGGTTAGTACATTAGGATAGCATTATAAACACAAAGGAATAGGTTAGTACATTAGGATAGCATTTTAAACACAAAGGAATAGGTTAGTACATTAGGATAGCATTTTAAATACAAAGGAATAGGTGAGTACATTAGGATAGCATTATAAACACAAAGGAATAGGTTAGTACATTAGGATAGCATTATAAACACAAAGGAATAGGTTAGTACATTAGGATAGCATTATAAACACAAAGGAATAGGTTAGTACATTAGGATAGCATTATAAACACAAAGGAATAGGTTAGTACATTAGGATAGCATTATAAACACAAAGGAATAGGTTAGTACATTAGGATAGTATTATAAACACAAAGGAATAGGTTAGTACATTAGGATAGCATTTTAAACACAAAGGAATAGGTTAGTACATTAAGATAGCATTTTAAACACAAAGAAATAGGTTAGTACATTAGGATAGCATTTTAAACACAAAGGAATAGGTTAGTACATTAGGATAGCATTTTAAACACAAAGTAGCTGCATCAGATAAAATGAGTTAATGGGAATGAAATGCAGACAAGGCTAAAATCTGCTACTTTAATTTATATATAACTAAATCAAAGACTTGTAAGCTGGAAGTGGTACAGGTAAACTTTCCCAAAATGTTGTATCAGTGGGTATGTCTCTATAGATCTCCAATGAACCATCTGCCATGTAAGCTCTCATGACTTGACTATGTCTCTAAAATGCATGCAGCTGTTATCTCAGATGTGCAAGACCCCTGTTGTTCTTGTCACTATTGGATTTAAATGTGGCCCTTAGACTAACAGAAATATACTTTTGCATACACACACACACACACACACACACACACACACACACACACACACACAGACACATACACATCTGAGCGTATTCTCAAAATTTAAATGGAAAGATTGTCAGTACACAGCTCACTGGTCACTTTCTGACAACTCCACAGTCAGTTAGTTAAAAGATAAGAAAATACATCAAGCACTGTTATTGCAGGGGGCCAGCATCCCCATAGCCCATGATGTGAAGGTCTGTGCCCTCACACCCTTTCTACTTACATAACCCAAGTCTGAGATCACATAACTGTGTAGAAAAGAGAAAACTCCCTAAACTGCACTGTCACACAGTCTCGTACTAATCCCGTTTACACACGTTCAAAAGGCAATAGCGTCAAGATATGTGGGAAGGATTTTGAATATTGTGTGGGACCACAGACGTGGGCAGCTCTTTTGGAAAGACATTCAATAAGAGGCTGAAGGCTTCCTTATAGGTGACCTTGACTAAAAAGGAATAGGAAATGAGGAAGGAGATCAAGAAGAAGAACAGAATGAAGGCCGAAGGGCTTCGGAGGAGCAGCAAAGGGAGAGTAAGAAGTATGAGTGTTGAAGGGAGCTAAAAAAATAACCTGATTCACCCTTTGGCAAAAGAAATGTTTAAATACTACACATGCATATATGTACAAATATACTAAAAACCCAATTCCCTAACAGTACTGCTACATAAGACAAAATGTCACCAAATACAGACAACACAAAACATGCACAACACTGATTCTATCCCCTTATCTAGCCAAAGGTTCATAGGTAGGTTCTAGGCTATTGGCTCTAGGGCCTATATAAGCCTAGCCAAAAAGGTACCCTGGCTTTCGCCACCCAAGAAAATTATTTTCCTATGCCCCTGTCAAGCAGAGTCGCAGAAGTGATCCCCGGGGTGAATTTCCTATTTCCCATCCAATCATTAAGATTTTTCTTGAAGAGCGCTAATGAGGAGCTCTGTTTGACATAGATAGGTAGTCTGAGATAACAATGAAAAACAAATAGATTCACGCGGAGTTAATGCTCTCACTAGTAAAAGCAATAACCAAGTCCAGTAACAAAAGCAACTAGCGAGAGCAAAACAATGAAGGAGTACAAAAATAGCATATAACATACGCTATCAGAATGTATAAAGTCAGTAGTCCAACGAAATCACTAAAACAGTCAGCCAAAATGATGATAATCCAAGCAAAAAATGCGATGAAAAACAGGAATATATTTATTGAGTGCACATCAGGTGAGCGCTTTCGCCATTAGCTTCATCAGACCTGAATAACAGTAAGACATAATTGCTTAAATACCCAGCTGGGCGGGAAATTCAAGCTATTAAAATATAATTATATAAAACAATGATTTAATAAAAACAAAAGGCCTTTATCATAAAATATATCACAAAATAACTTCACAAAAACAACCCAACACCAATATCAGAGACTGCAACATATATGAACAGCGTTTGTGTATAAATACAATATTTAAAAAGCAATACATGAAATCACATATTCTACCTATACTAAAATGAGGGGTATGTCATAATATAGTACCCTCTATATAAAATGCATATATGAATCAATGTAAATGAAAAAATAAAATAAAATAAAATAAAAAATATAAAATAAAAAAAAATATATATATATATATATATATATATATATATATAAAAACATATGTATATGTGTATATATGTGAACATGTATATAGAATTGTTAAGACTATACTATAATTAAATAAAACAAAAAATATATATAAATAAAAATAAAATGTCTAAATTTTCAATTTTCTCATTTTCAAAAAAGGTTGGATCGGGACTTTCCCATTCAGACCAGGGGGCATATCTGATCTCAGTCTCATAATCCAAGTTGTTTCTCTCGACTCAGTGAAGGTACCAACATCTCCTCCTCTAATGGTAGTATGTATCTTCTCTAAAATTTTAAACTTAAACAGATGTTCCTGTCCACAGTCTCTAACATGTTTAGCCAAGGCATTGGAGACTGAACCCTTTCTGATGTGGTAGACGTGCTCTATATTATGACATACCCCTCATTTTAGTATAGGTAGAATATGTGATTTCATGTATTGCTTTTTAAATATTGTATTTATACACAAACGCTGTTCATATATGTTGCAGTCTCTGATATTGGTGTTGGGTTGTTTTTGTGAAGTTATTTTGTGATATATTTTATGATAAAGGCCTTTTGTTTTTATTAAATCATTGTTTTATATAATTATATTTTAATAGCTTGAATTTCCCGCCCAGCTGGGTATTTAAGCAATTATGTCTTACTGTTATTCAGGTCTGATGAAGCTAATGGCGAAAGCGCTCACCTGATGTGCACTCAATAAATATATTCCTGTTTTTCATCGCATTTTTTGCTTGGATTATCATCATTTTGGCTGACTGTTTTAGTGATTTCGTTGGACTACTGACTTTATACATTCTGATAGCGTATGTTATATGCTATTTTTGTACTCCTTCATTGTTTTGCTCTCGCTAGTTGTTTTTTGTTAATAGATAGGTAGTCTGTTCCAGAGTATGGGAAGCGTGCAGCTCAGAGGGATTGGGATTTCTTTAAGTGGAGCATGTCCAACAGCTCTGGGTTTGACATAGGTTTGTATGTTAGGCAGATATCGCCTCTGATTAGGCAATATGCGACAGAGTAAAGCTGGAGTTTTTTGAGACGGTCTGCGTAGGGCATCTGTTTGAGGCCAGTAATCCTCTTTGTGAGGTATTTCTGTGGCCTTTCCAGTTGTTGTAGATGTCTTGTGAGGTACATACCAAAAGGGGCGTTGTACTCTATATTGGATCTAATGAGTGATGAGGTGTGCCACGTAGAAGGATTTCCTGACCACTGTGGTGATGTGATTATCAAAGGGGAGACTACTGTCCACCTGTGTCCCAAGGTCTCTTATCACACTTTCAGTGTTAAGTAGACTACTGCCTATGTGGTAGTTCATGGGTACAGAGTTTTTACCAAAGTGGATTGCAATGCACTTTTTGGCATTGAGCTTGAGGCCATGGCTTTGACAACAGGTATCTGTCTCAGTGAGGCCCTTTTGTAGGATGTCCACATTGTTAGGAGTTTCGATTATGGCTCCTAGTTTGCAGTCATGTGAACTTAGTTAGCCGAAGACTTTTAACCACTACTCTAACCCTAACTCATGGGAACATGCATATTCACAGAAACTGCTATATCACAGCCTCACACATCTTCACAACCACCAGTCTTTCATTCAAACATTAATTTTCTGCAGACTTTGGCTTAGCTACAGTACATAAAATAAATTCAGTCATATGTGATTCATACAAATAAATGTTCACTTTTTTCTGCTTTCTCTGTTGTTTGCACCCATAAAAACCTTTCCACCAAATGTGATTCTATCTTTTGGGTTACAACCATATATGTATATAAATCTATCTATCTATCTATCTATCTATCTATCTATCTATCTATCTATCTATCTATCTATCTATCTATCTATCTATCTATCTATCTATCCACACAAATAGATACAGAAATAGATATAGATATCGATATAGATAAACACACACATACCCACCCTTCTAGATCAAATCAGCACAGTGACTGGTGTCGCAGTCTCCAAGTGGTTCCTGACAGGGGTGTCTTTTGTGTGGGGTCTGCATGTCCTGCCTCTGTCTGTATCTTTTTTTTTGTTTGGTGCTCTGGTTCAAAGACATGACATTTAGTCCATTGGGTAAATTTGCTATCCTCTTCATTGCCTATAGGTATGTGTACCATGTGTGAGTGACTGTATGCATAGGTGTCAGTATGTACAGTCTGAAGCAGACTGGCATCCTGTCCAGGATTAGTTTTTTTTAAGCCCATTCCTGATAGGCTCTGGCTTTCCCTCAGTACAGAATCAATGATTAGGATAAAGTGTGTATTGGAGAACAAATGCATTTTTTAGTTGTGTTAACCCATACTGAGTAACATCCATTTTCACAGCTCACCCAATGAAAATATCTCTCATAAAATAAATAAATCCATAGGGTAGCTCAGGGATCTGCATGTTAACAAGCAGATATTCCATGCAGCTAAGCAAATAATGATATAAACTAATGTCAATGAGAAGAGAAAAACAGAAGCAAATGGATAAAATTAGCTGGTTAACAACTCATCACACAACAGTTAGTACCATAAAAAACACTGGTTATGTACATATAATGTTAAAAAGGTAACATCAGTTTTACTGAGGATGGCAAGTTTAAGTAACTAGTATGCACAAACTAGCAGGACAAAGAATGTTAAGATTAATTGTTCTTTTACTACATTTGTGTAGCACTAATGCTTATTTTTCATGATATCAGCGTATTTCATACTACAATTTCTTCAGGGGTACGTGTAATGTCATTTTATGTTACTAGAACACTAGTAAGTCCTGTCGAAAAGTTACAAGTCATTCAGATGAGCAGCAGTAAAGTCTGTGAAACAACAGGCAATGCTAAACATGTTTGGGTAATCTCACTTCCTTGGTAAACCTTTATCCTAGGGCAGCAATGCCTCTGCAGCATTCCTTGGTCAGGCAGAAAAAAAATGCAGAATCTGATTAGGTGACTTGACTGAGTCATTTACGAAGAAAAACTTAACAAAGGTGTGCAGATATAAGGTGTTTTTATGAAGAGTGACATGAGGAAGTCAAATGGTGGAAGACAGAAGACTATAAAATGATGCTACAGAATGGAAACTACATTCAAATAAGCTGCAAACTGTAAATGCATAAGCTTCAAAAGGCAATAACATCAAGATATGCAGGAAGGATTTTGAATATTGTTTGGGATCTTAGACTTAGGCAGCTCTTTGGGAAAGACATTCAATAAGAGGCTGAAGGCTTGCTTACAGGTGACCGTGACTTAAAAGGAATATGAAGTGAGGAAGGAGATCAAGAAGAAGAACAGAATGAAGGCCGAAGGGCTTCGGAGGAGCAGCGAAGGGACAGTAAGAAGTACGAGTGTTGAAAGAAGCTGTATCAAAAGGGGAACACACAAGCTGCAATGGATGACTTAGGGCCCAACACGGGCGAGTCCTGACTAGCAGGATAAGTCTGAATGGGCACATGTCTGTGTGTCTAGTGAAGCCAAAGTGAAATGTACTGTAGCTTCAGAATGACGACCAGACCTTTCCTAGGTCACCTGTTCCATTGCCACTGACCTAAATGTTCTTCATCACCAGTGTATATCCCTTTGACCCACGACACCAGTATCAATGAGCTGCAGCTATTGGATAAAATGGTAAATCTCTTGTATTCAGCTGAAGACAGCCTGGCTGAATACAGTCATTTCTTCATGTTTTGCTGCCAGATAGACATGGTAGATGACAATACTATCTCATAGTCCGAAAGATCTAGGCCAGCTAGTTCCTTGCCACAGTCAGCATGAAGACAAATGCTGCCTTTGTGTGAATAATTACTCTGCTCAAAACAGCAATCCATCAAAATCCAGCTGTACTTCACATATCTGAACTTTCTCTATAAGCTGCCAAGACAATATCTGTCTTCCTAGATTTGTGATAAGAGCCAACACTAGTTTTCTGAATTAACCCAAGGATAGATAAACGGTAAAGTGCTGCATGGAGTTAAATAATACGATGAGATTTAGAGACTCATACTCAAGCCTGTTAGATGTTCCCTAAGTATTTTCATCTAACCTGTAACCCATGGAGCCTGCCCATCCCTTCTGTTTGGTAAAGATGGCAACACCCCCCACCCCGTCACCTTACTTGTGCCTTATCAAATGGTTTGTCTATGTAGGTGAGACTGTGCGACACTAACGAGGGGGACATCCGATAGCAGAGGGAAGAAAATGCAGGGTGGATAACCAGAAGCTGTGAACATTTCTTTCTCTGCCTGTATGATGATATTTATCGATGATTTATTCTTATTTATTTATTTTTGTTTATTAATGGGGAAGGTGCACAAGTCTGAGCCCATCTATGGTGGAAGTGCAGGTAAAAAGCTGTACAAAACATGATAAAGAATATTGTTAACATAAATAAATACAGAGATGTGCAGTTACAGCAATATGGTATTGTCAAACGAAATACGGTGCAGATTAACTTTAAGAAAAAAGAACATTAATGAAATTGCCATGTCTGCATACAGAATCCTGCATCATCCATGCTGATTTTCTGCACTGCCAAAGCTGTCCAAAGCAAATCAGAGCAAATTGAGATATCATGGAGTTTATATAAGACACTAAGAGCTGGGTAACGGGGTACCAGGAAACATTAAACAGCAGAATGTGGGGAATGCAGTCAGAAGGCAAGGAGGCAAGGAGTATAAATGATGGAAAATGAATGAAAGAACAAAAGAGCAGTTCTAAACCTGAGATGTAGGGCTGAATTAGGGGTAGAAAGAGAACAGAATGATTTATTTAGAGGCAATGGGAAGCAGTCAATAAAAGAAAGGCATAAAGGCAAGAAAAAGGAACAGTGTTTTTTATAACTACCAGCAAATTTAACATCAGGATTATAACTAGAAATTAGATAAATTCTAAATCAAATAGGCATGAAAAGTGCAGGAAGACGCTTTAAGATCGCTGCACTCTCATACATTCATTTTTCTTTTGAAAGCAGCCAGGTGCATAGGTGTAAGTCAGGAACGATACCCCATGTAAACTTAATTAACTATTGAAGGAGCTCAGGGAGAGTGGGAGTTACATCCATACCTTTTAACTGTCCAGATTTCTTGCTCTAAGCAGTTGAGAGGTATGGTTTGTTCTCTAATGGTCCAGCATGAAACTAGTAGCATTTTTTTCCATTTGCCTGCATGCTCAGTTCAAATTCTTAGCTGTCCTCATCACATGACAAAAAAAATCAAATGAGACTACATTTACGTTATCAGTGGGAAAATGACCTAAAATTCAAATTGACCCACTTGACCAAAACTCAGACAGAATGTAAAATAAGGTTGTCCTCTTTATACCCCTCAACAGTTATATCAGTTATGAGGTCACTATACCTCATACTATATACCTCTCAGCAGTTATATCAGTTATGAGGTCACTATACTTCATACTATATACCCCTCAGCAGATATATCAGTTATGAGGTCACTATACCTCATACTATATACCTCTCAGCAGTTATATCAGTTATGAGGTCACTATACTTCATATTATATACCCCTCAGCAGATATATCAGTTATGAGGTCACTATACCTCATACTATATACCTCTCAGCAGATATATTGGTTATGAGGTCACTATGCCTCATACTATACACCCCTCACCAGATATATAGGTTATGAGGTCACTATGCCTCATACTACACACCCCTCAGCAGATGGTCATGAGGTCACTATGCCTCATACTATACACCCCTCAGCAGATACATCGGTTATGAGGTCACTATACCTCATACTATACACCCCTCAGCAGATATATCACTTATGAGGTCACTATACCTCATACTATACACCCCTCAGCAGATAAATCAGTTATGAGGTCACTATGCCTCATACTATACACCCCTCACCAGGTATATCGGTTATGAGGTCACCATGCCTCATACTATACACCCCTCACCAGATATATCGGTCATGATATATACCCCTTTTGGTATGTACCTCACAAGACATCTACAACAACTGGAAAGGCCGCAAAAATACCTCACAAAGAGGATTACTGGTCTCAAACAGAAGCCTTACATAGACTGTCTCAAAAAACTCCAACTTTACTCCGTCGCATATCGCCTACTCAGAGGCAATCTCTGCCTAACATACAAACCTATGTCAAACCCAGAGCTGTTGGACATGCTCCACTTAAAGAAATCCCAATCCATCCGAGCTACACACTCTAGGGACCTAAACCTTGTCACCACAATAAACAGAACATGCTGGAGGAATAGATTCCTGTCCTAGCGACTTCCCATACTCTGGAACAGACTACCTATCTATGACAAACAGAGCTCCTCATTAGCACTCTTCAAGAAAAATCTTGATGATTGGATGGGTAATAGGAAATTCACCCCTGGGATCACTTCTGTGGTTCTGCTTGACAGTGGCACAGGAAAATAATTTTCTTGGGTGGCGAAAGCCAGGGTACCTTTTTGGCTAGGCTTGTACAGGCCCTAGGGCCAATAGCCTAGTACCTACCTATGAACCTATGAAGCTATGAGGTCACTATGCCTCATACTATACACCCCTCAGCAGACGGTCATGAGGTCACTGTGCCTCATACTATACACCCCTCAGCAGATATATCAGTTATGAGGGCACTATGCCTCATAATATACACCCCTCAGCAGACGGTCATGAGGTCACTGTGCCTCATACTATACACCCCTCAGCAGATATATTGGTTATGAGGTCACTGTACCTCATACTATACACCCCTCAGTAGATATATCGGTTATGAGGTCACTATGCCTCATACTATATACCCCTCAGCAGATGTATTGGTTATGAGGTCACTATACTTCATACTATATGACATTTTATCTATCAGGGTTAATGTGGATAATGATCCAGTTTGGGATTTTGTATTCAGACTGGAAGTGATGAAAAAACATTATTCATTTATTAACATTTGTCAGCACTAAGTAATGAAGTACGTCCAAGTAAACTGAAAGCATCATGTGACAGACAGCACTAAGTAATGAAGTACGTCCAAGTAAACTGAAAGCATCATGTGATAGACAACACTAAGTAATGAAGTATGTCCGAGTAAACTGAAAGCATCATGTGACAGACAGCTTTAAGTAATGCAGTACGTCCGAGTAAACTGAAAGAATCATGTGATAGACAGCACTAAGTAATGAAGTACAATATGCAGTCACGTTACTTCACTCTGTTGTCACCGCTTCAGGTCATGAAGAATATAAACATGTTTCTCATGGATAAAATGATTATTTACCATGGATGAATGTAAATATTGTAAAAAGCTTTGTTATTGTTTTATTGTATTTGTTATATGTATATTTGTGTATATTTATAATGAAAACAAAATAAAAATGTTTTTGAAAAAAAAAAAAAGAATATAAACACGTCATGATCTCTCTACGCCCTACCAAAGGATTTTGTAATGTGTTTCTTACTAAGTTATTGCTTTGAATTTGAGGTAAAATTACAAAACCACACCAAATGACTCACTAGAGTTTGAACAAGGTGTTCTCCTGTTCTCAGCTGCTAGCCCTCCTGTGTGATGCAACATCACTAGAGTCTGCTCAGTGGAGCTCTTTATGTGTACTTTTTTTTCCATTTGGTTTCACTTTAGTTTGGAGGTCTGATGAATAAGATTATGAATAAACTTTGTTTAATGTGATCTATTAATTTAATTTACTGAATGATCTGGCCACTGAAATCACACAGTAATGATTGATAGCAATTAATTAACACCATGTTCTTCTGCAGATGAGCTTATGTTAGAACTAATGTAGTCTAAATGATTCAAATACTAAGGTATAACCTGCATGAATTTATTCAGCATTGTTGTCTGTTAACGAGTGTTGAAAGGCTTTTTGGATAATGAGACCCCAAAATACTGCTGTGGATTTCTGCTTACCGCACATTTTGCATTTCAGATACTGTGCTACACTGCCTATCTGAGATAAAAAGAAAGTAACACAAAAAGAGAGAACAAGACAAAGATTTTAAGAAATACTTGTCATTAAAAACATCTGCAGTTTTTTCCTGATGTCAGTGAAGGGTATCAATTTTATATGTTGTGTCTCGATTTATAATTTAGGGCACCAATAAGGATTTTCAATTTTGTTGACACCCTCAACACACAAACATACACACAGGGAAAGGAGAAATAGTAAACTATTTTTCTGTAGTGCATATGCACCTATGTGTGTACCTGTTTATGTGCCTGTTTGTGCACCTATTTGTGCACCTATTGTGTACCTGTTTGTGTACCTGTCTTTGTTCATATGCAGCAGTTACCTGCATTGTTAGTAGTGCACATCCACCTCTCTACCTGTCTTTGGTCGTACTTCCCATTGGTATATGAAACCTGTGAAGGGAACACAAAACTGTGATTTGCTTCTTTACGGCAGTTGCAGAATTGTGTATGACCAGCTTTTCTTACTTTTGTCACCCAGGTGTATTGTGATTGGCACTTGCAGCAGCAGCACAATGTTATTGTCAATTGCAGTGTTGGCTCCTGGGAAAATGTAGCTGACATTTAATTCCATTTGCAGTGTCTTTTAGTTGTGTGTCACAAAGTCATCAGCCTCCATGCTAAAACACTACAAATTATCTTAAAATACCAATACCAATATACCTAAGCCCAATTATATGAATCACCCATGTAACATACTACAGGTATAACATTGTCATAAAGATGAAAATGATATACCTGGTATACCTTTAGACCCAAGAAAAGGAAAAAATTGAGAATGAGAACAGAAAATAAGTATGCTGCCAGATATTACAGTAAAAGGTTTGCTCCACTGAAAAGGAAGATGAGCAAAGGCAGGAGAACTATAAGGCAGATAAAAGAAGAAAGAGTCTTTCCTTGTTGGCTTACAGCTTGACATAAGCAGGTTTCTGTACATTTAACTCCAGTAAGGTAAAAAAGGTTAAGAATTCTATACACTGATCCTGGAAGTATAGGCATCTAACTCCATGTTCTGGTCTAATGGGGACCATATACAGCTTCTGTACCCCTCCAGCTAGCAGCTCGTCACTCATCCCTACATATTGCTTGCTATATGTTATAACTAGAAAAGGAACATGTGACGCTGTACAAAGTTTAATACTCATCAGAGTGTTGTTAGGGCTACCTCTGTCACCTTACTGGTGTCTGAGAGTTGTTTAGATAGGTAAACTGTGACAAAAGGGTAGAAAATGTAAAGAAACTTCTAGCAGTATGGATTAGTCTGTGCTTGTGGTTAAGTACCCAACAGTTGGCATGCTGTACAAAGAAGAGCACAGTAGTTTACAAGGTACCCAAGTTGGGTTGCACATGTAGCATCAGTAACAGATGCAGGATAGCATGAAGGCAGAGTTCACTAGGAAGTTATTTAGTTATTGCATTTATTTAATCTTTCTTGACCAGGTTAGTCTCACTAGGTTAGTGGCCACTTTTCAGGGGAGACCTGAGGTGGTGTTTATACTGACTAGGGGAAATTTTGTCAGGGCATAGGATTACCAGCTGCCCTTTTTTTATGCAGGACACTCCCTCTTTGGGCAGTTATATCATGCAAATAAATAAATAAATAAATACGTATATACATAAAAAAATAAATACATAAATCACAAATCCAGCCATCCAGCCATCCATCCTTTTATCTTTTTCCCATTTTTACACATGGAATCGGGGTGTCACTTCGACAGTGACAATCATCTCAAGCCAATGTTCACACCACTGGGTGGTTAGTCCTGTCACAGTTAAAAAATTACATTAAAAAATCACAAATGTCCTGAGATTTTAGAGCAAAAAATGTTTCCTAAGTTCTCCCCTAATAATTGCATAAAACAATTAATTTGTATTTGAAACACATAAATATTGCAACAGTAAGATTTTATTTTGTAAAAAGTGAAGTCCAGTCCTTTGTGCACTGGTTATAAATATGGTTTGTCCTACAAAATCTCACATTTACATAAAAAAGTCCCACTTTGCACATTTGAAAATGTGACAACCCTACCAGGACATGGGGAATCTCCTCTGTTCTTTTCCTTAAGTGTCATGGAATCTTTTGCATCCACCTGAGCTACCACTGCCAGCAGATGCGACATGAGTTTCACATCTCATCAGAAAGAAGGCACACTTGGAAGTGCATCACTGCTGCATCAGTAATGGAAAATGAATCTATTCACCTAGAATAGGAACACAGCCCACAGCCTTTTAATCTTCCAGCATCAAAGGCAAGTGTGGTACGTGCTGAGTCATTGACACTGCACTATAAATAGTTTATGTGCACCTGCAGGTGAGGTAAGGTCTAGGAAGCTTCAGTACTACAACAAGATCCCACTGCATATAGCAGAGATGGCATAGAACACCTGATAATACTTGGTATTAGCACATCTATAGTAACCTCTGCCCGAGCACATATATCAGCCCTCTGCCCAAGCACAAAGCACATATATCAACCTTCTGTCCAAGCACATATATCAACCTTCTGTCCAAGCACATATATCAACCCTCTGCCCAAGCACATACATCAGCCCTCTGTCCAAACACATATATCAGCCCTAAGCCCAAGCACATATATCAGCCCTCTGCCCAAGCACATATATCAAACCTCTGCCCAATCACATATATCAGCCCTCTGCCCAAGCACATACATCAGCCCACCCACATCAGGCTACGAAAGACAGAGCAAAACAAATGACCAAATCATAACTCAGCAAAAGACATTTAACCATACCATAGCTGATTCTCTGAACCATTAGGTCACAACAAAAGCCCATCTGTGGAAATAAAACCAAACCTAAGGTGATGTGGCCTCACAGCAAATAGTATTT